>NC_133653.1:67768328-67860883 GCF_009905375.1 Apium graveolens
TTATACGTATCACTTACGCCTTCAAACCTTGACTTTATCTCATTATCAGTCACCATCGCGCTGATGATGATACACTTCTCTATATTTATTGCTAGGGTTTCTTAGGGTTTCACATAACTAACTGCCTTATCGCTTGTCAACTCTATTTCCTTTATATCCCTTTCTACTCCTTCCCCTTTCAGTCTTTTATTTTCGTTTCTATTTCAACCATTTCATGAACCAACACAACATAAGCATTGATTTCAAACATCCCGTCATTCTGGATTCGTGTCCTTTAGACGAACCTTGACGACTTTCATAACCTAGATTCATGATTCATCATACTTGTCTGCCTCTGGCCTGGTTTTAAAACTTCTACATTATCCCTCTATCTTCCTTAGCCTTCCACCAGTGGGTGGCCTTTCTCTTAGGAAGGTAAGTGGCAAAAACAGTCTTTTGCGCTTCGTCAATCATTTAGAATCTCAAATGATTCCTCTATTTCCTTTACCCAGGCTCTTGCCTCGACTGGGTCAGCTTGTTCCTTGGAACTCTGAGAGCTTAGCGACTTAAAGGTCCTGAAAGAATTTCCCACCGCATTGTTTCCTCAGGGTGGTGGTTTGGGGTAAAAGTATAAGTTTTGTTTCGGCAGGTCCATGAATTTCCCCATAGGAGTACCGTCCTAGTTCTCCCTATCTTGCTCGACTTTTGTTTTCTCAGTATGAAATGTTTCATCCTTCTCCCATAATCGAGGTTATCTTATACGTTAAAATCCTTGTTTTTACTTCAGTATGTAATGGGTTACTTCTATCCTGATGGCGACCTCCCTGACTATCACATTCAGGGTTTTCCTTAAATCTTATTCCTCGAACTATGGCTTTTATCTAAGATCCCATCCTTAAGCTTTTGAACATTTGGAACCCAAATTCTTTAGCAATACCTCATTATTCCCTTATCATCTTTCTCGATATTAATCTCTTATCTATTCATTAGCTCTCTTCCTTCATTAATCACTTTTTTCTTTGCACAATATGATCTTTTCTAATTATTCGGGTTGCATTGCAATCTCAAACAGCTTTTCGGTACCGGCTCCGGTTACCTTCACTTCTATTTTTATTTTCTCGAAATCTCTTATCAACTCTTCCGAAAACATTATCATCTTGAGTATCTCTCTCCTACTGAGGGCGTTAGCCACCACATTGGCGTCCCCTGGATGATGAAGAATCTCAAAGTCATAATCCTTAATTAGCTCTAACCATCTCCTCTGGCGCATGTTAAGCTCTTTCTACATGAAAATGTACTTGAGCTCTTATGGTCTGTGTAAATCTCGCACTTTTCTCCATACAAGTAGTGCCTCCAAATATTTAGGGCAAAAACTATTTCCGCGAGCTCAAGATCATGGGTGGGATATCGAATTTCGTATTCCCTTAATTGTATTGACGTGTACGCGATTATCTTATCATGTTGTATAAGCACGCACCCTAATTCCTTGTGCGAAGCGTCACTAAAAATCATAACATCTGCTTTTTCCATCCGGCAACGCCAACATAGGGGCCTTCACCAATCTTTGCTTTATTTCTTGAAAGCTGTTCTCCCATTTCTCTGTCCATTCGAACTTCTCAGTCTTACGAGTGAGCCGCGTTAAAGGGGATGCTTTCTTTGCAAACTTGAACGAACCTACGATAGTAACAGGCCAATCATATCTCTGGTAGTCACCCTGACTACAGTCATTAATTCCTTAGTGATAATCTCTTCAGTCGTGTTAGGATCCTTGATGGGATCCTCCTCAGCAACAATCCCTTCTGGAATAACATCCTTAATCGCTACATCTTTAATATGGACATCATTTGTCCCTTGTTAGGGTGCTCCATTGGATCCACAATCTGATCCCCAATATTTAGTAAAACATCATCGTATTATTTCATTTAAATTTCAGGGTTCGGATTCCCGCTACCGTGTACGATAAAGAACTACGCTTCTATCACGATATTCATAAGGTTTCCCGTAAGGGTTTTAACTGTCAGTACTATGTTAGGTAGTCTGACTATGAACTTGGCAAGAGTTCTTATTATCTTAGTGAACTTACTATTTTAACGTCGCATCATCTCTGAGATTTATAACGCCTAGCTCTGATACCATTTCTGTAACACCCCCAAATCCAGGGTCGGGGATCCGGGTTGTCATGAGTTCCATTTCCCATAATAACACCTAATCTTAATAAACAACCAACTACTAAATACTGTGACCCCACAATATACATACACACCACAAGTTATAGTCTCAGAGATGAATACCATAAATAACACAAGTCATTTTACTCCATAATTATAAGTCATTACACCTCTAAAGGGTAACTGAATAAATTTACATATTCTTTGCAATTATTACAGTTCATAAATATACATAAGTCTGGTACATTAAAAGTTGAAAGCCTAGCCTATTGGTAGTTCCTACCTCAGCTACAACTGCTTCAACAACTACAGGAAACTGCAGAACGTTTCATATCCGCTCGTGAATTGGGAGCTTGATCCGGTTCATCTTGTGTAGTTGTTGTTGTGTGATGAAAGAATAAAGCAAGAGTGAGCAACAAGCCCACCAAAATAATATGTATAATGATTAACAATATATGAGCATTCTCATAGTACTCCTGAAAGTCTTGGTCAAGAAGAAATGAACCAAGTTTGATATATTAACGCGACGAAGTCGCAAAATATTCATTATATATACATATATACTTTTCAAAATCTTTGAAATCCTCTGACATGTATAATATACACAGAGTTCCAATTTATAACTGTATAAAAATATCGTTGCAAGGTGATCTCATATATCAAACCTTGTCTTTCTGAAAATCTTTATCATGCATAAGATAATCATTTACTAGATATAAGATGAAAAGATGAAGTTACAAGATACTCCAATGTACTTATATCTTTTACGAATACTGCTTGAACTACCACCGTTCAAGGTATAATCAGTTTCAAAAGTTCATCACATAGATGAGACTACAAGATAAGTCTTGAATATAATCAATCTTTGAAATATCATTTTAAAAAAATGAAGTTATGAGATACTTCATTAATTCCCGATATATATACACTTATATATATATATATATATCTCATACACTCCTTGAAAATCTATGTTATAAAAAGTATAAACAGAGTTGTTTAATCCAATGAATTTGGAAAGAAGAAAACTTTGGCATAAACTCGATATCTTGCTGATCAGGCAAAGATACCAATAAGTAACCTTTTCTAACTAGTAGATGGATGAATCCCCCACTTGTCATCACCCTGGCCGCATTAGGACCTTGTGCTGGACCGCCACCCGGCTTATTATGCATCGATGGACTGCCACCCAGCCACTTACACTTTTATATACCGTACCCCGGCCTGTCGCTTGTGCTGACTCATTTAGAAGGACTTACTTCCCGAATGTTGGGCAAGTAATCAAAAGCTCTTTATCAAATCAGCAACCTCGTTGCAAATATAAAATACGCCACAGAGCCGGATCCCTTGGGTTTTGAGCGATTATTTAAATCCCCTTCGAAAGGAAGATCTTCAAATTTGAAAATGAATTTTGGTATCCGCTCTAAATTTTAAAATTATTTTGAAGACTCGAAAACATTTTTGAAAGCGTTTTGAATAAGGATAATTTGATAGAATAAATAAATTGCAAGATAATCAAAGAATATTTGAATATTTATGCTATAAATAATATTCCAATAACGAATAGCTTTTACCAAAGAAAATGAAGTAAAAGTTTTAAAAATAACTTTATGAAAATATTTAAGGTAAGAATGATTGACGATATTAATCATTTCTCGAATACTTGGAGAATAACGAAATATTATTCTTTAAGAAAATAAAGATTATGATTTAATAAAATAAACGAAGTCAATAGTCCTCGAATGAATATTCAAACTAATATTCACTTATAATTTAAAACTATCAAATAAATATTATTCGATTAATAGTTTTGAAAACTATATATATATATAATATACTCGGGAACATCGCCTCCCGGTTTAGAAAAATGTTAACCTTTGGGTTCCCTATACTAAAGGTATACGCAAATAATGCCTATCTCTAGCATAGGTATTATGCTGTTTATAAATATTTGAATTAATAATAAAATATCATGATTACGAAACAGGCATCTATATATATATATATCATATCAACATGCTCCAATATATCACAAGACTTGCTAATAACAACCATGCACTTATCTCAAGATAAGGCATCAATATATTTACATCACAACAACAGTATAACGGGTAGAAAACTTTCCTGAGTGTTCCGGGGTACACTTAAGCTTAGATTGGGTCCAGTAACCTATGAACAACAACATAAGACGGAATTAAACCACGGTCGCTTAAGAAACTAGACTTTGTCCACTTAGACCCTAACGTTCGTTTTTCGCTTAACATTTTACATAAGTCGCTCGAGTACCCTCGACTCCACTATTTTTATAAAATTAACCATTAAACTTTTTAAGGCGACTCTTTCGCGAGTACTTTACCAACTGCCTAATCCACTTTACATAATTGTTTCGTATTCCAATTACTATTTTAAGGACCTTAAACAAGGTCTCAAAGTAAAGGGAGGGGTAAAGGTTCGTTCGCGAAACGCCGTTACTTAAAATGATCATTTCTCCTAAACCGTACATCGGATCTAAGAGAACCACATACCAAAATAAAGCTTACGACACGATCTAGATAAACAATGCAAATTTATAGATTGTTCAGTGAGCTTTCTGTTCCGAGATTCAAGCACAAACAGTCTATATATATAAACGGGCATTACGACGACTATGTTTACGAGTTTTCCAAATTTTAAACTACTCTAGTTCCTCACCAATTCACTCCCATCTTCCAACAATTACTAACACAAAAAATACAACTTAAACCACTACAAAATCATTCCACACTCCAAGGTGTTACCAACTCATTCAATCAATTACAAATCCATCATTCAAAATTAACACAACTTCACAAAAATCACTACTAAGCGTGGATCTAATTATTTATTTACCAAATCATTTAAAACTCAAATAATCAAGCTTAGTACTAAAGGTCAATAAGTTTTTATACCTTGATTTATGAGTGAAAAGTTTCTAGGGAGCCTTAAAACCTTGATCAATCCTTATACAAGCTTGGATCTCACAAACAATCAAGAAAACACAAAGCTAGATTTTGAAGTTTCTAAAAGTCCGATTTAAATAACTGTACAAATGAGTGTCTTACCATGCTTATTTGGACAATACTTGTGACCAAGAGTTGTAGGCCATCTCAATACCTTTCCAAAGAGCTATAAAACATAATATTTGAGTAAGTATTGAAGGAGATATGGTAGTTTGAAGTTGTTGCTCTGGTTTTGGCTGAGAGCCTCATGAAGAAATGAAAATGCGTATGTTTGTGTGGTGGTTTTGTTATCCTAGTTAACATTAACCAATGTTTAACCAAGGTTGCATGGCCAAAAATCCTTCTTACTAAATATCTTGTTAATCTTGCTTACATCATCCTTCCTATGTCACCTCCTTGCCATGTGTCCAAATCTTATGGTTTGATGATGTCATAATCCATGGCTTCTTGTACAAGCTTGTCTCTTTGTCGGTTATTTGCTTTACAGTTCGCTTAACTCTCGTTCTCGTTAATCGTTAGAGGGATCATATCCGGGATCTTATTACTTGGGCTTCCCTGAACCTTTATTAATATCTTATATTCCTTTCATGATCCTCTACTATAATCCTTAAATAAAAATCATTTTAATTATGTTACCTTATACTTCATCCTTTCGGTATCTGGTGGATTTTTGGATAAAACCAAAATGTCCTGATTCGAATTCTGACGACCTTTACATACACTCATTTACTTTATGGAATACTAATATGATTTCAGAATTTCCATAACACTACTTCTATGTAGTGTGGTCTGATAATTTTTTCTTAACCAGCAAAATCAGCAAAAGTTACTATTCATCAGGGTTTCGAAAATTTCCAAAAATTGGGTTATTACAAGCAGCGTGCGGCCGTGCCAGGTCGGGGTGACATAATTCTGTTTCTATTGGGATTTTGAGAGTTTGAAGCCCTGGTTAATTCTATAGCATATATATACATAAATAAAGATCATTTTTCATAGGGAGATGTACCAGAGGTAAGGAGAAGGCGTAAGAAGACCGTAGAGCACAATTCAACTAAGGCGAAAAAGATCTAGTTTATTCTTGTGATTCTTTGTTTTAAGTTGTAACTTTGGATGCTATTTTTCTTATTCTTGAACCTTTACTTTTGTTTCATACTTGGTTTTTTAAGTATAAAGACTACGTTTATTATACCATGCTTTCATCGGAACCCACGTTGATGATGAGTCCGATTATGGGCTAATCGTTATCGTGGGGTTCTAACGGATTTATTTATGGATTTCTTTAGTTAATTTGTTCGATGCCTTAATGTGTGATGATTGTATGATAACCTAGGTTTGGTTACGCTTATTCGTCTTATGAGCGTCGCGAACTTATAAGATAGTGTTTTAATCTTTAATGAAGCGAATGTGAATTTAAGGGTTTAGAACTTGCCATGCTAGCATAGGTTCATGTATTGATATGCATGATGCATATGTAATTTTAACCATCTTACTTACCCTATGTAATCACGAGGAATAACCCATGCATTAAACCGTTATGTTGTCAAATTCTATAGACATATAGGATCTCAATATAATTGGTGTCTACTCAGCTTCTATCTCTTTTGTGAATGTCTGGTAGTATGGTAACGTACAACGAAAGTTGGCGTGTATCAATTTCGTGTTATCTGATTAGTGTCATCACTATTACATGCTAAGGTTAAGAACGGAAAGGCTTTTGAATAAGTATTTATTGAAGTTAGAATCCTATGTTTGAATCATATATTATTCAATTCTCTTTAAACTCTTAGTTTATGTTCTTTAGTATAATCTCTTAGTCAATCTTAGTATAAACAACCACAAATTGTTACTCGTCTTAGCATTAGATAATAATCATACTAGTGTTGCATAAATACATTGATTGAAATTAAGCTAAACCAAACCCAGTAGGAACGAACTAGAATTTATTCTATATTACTTGCGAACGCGTATACTTGCGTGAATTTTAGCGCGTGTTTAGCGACTAACAACGAGGTGAAAGAAAGTAAGAAAGTAAAATATCATCTAAAAACTCAAATAATCAAGCTTAGTACTAAAGGTCAATAAGTTTTTATACCTTGATTTATGAGTGAAAAGTTTCTAGGGAGCCTTAAAACCTTGATCAATCCTTATACAAGCTTGGATCTCACAAACAATCAAGAAAACACAAAGCTAGATTTTGAAGTTTCTAAAAGTCCGATTTAAATAACTGTACAAATGAGTGTCTTACCATGCTTATTTGGACAATACTTGTGACCAAGAGTTGTAGGCCATCTCAATACCTTTCCAAAGAGCTATAAAACATAATATTTGAGTAAGTATTGAAGGAGATATGGTAGTTTGAAGTTGCTGCTCTGGTTTTGGCCGAGAGCCTCATGAAGAAATGAAGAAATGAAGAAATGAAAATGCGTGTGTTTGTGTGGTGGTTTTGTTATCCTAGTTAACATTAACCAATGTTTAACCAAGGTTGCATGGCCAAAAATCCTTCTTACTAAATATCTTGTTAATCTTGCTTACATCATCCTTCCTATGTCACCTCCTTGCCATGTGTCCAAATCTTATGGTTTGATGATGTCATAATCCATGGCTTCTTGTACAAGCTTGTCTCTTTGTCGGTTATTTGCTTTACAGTTTGCTTAACTCTCGTTCTCGTTAATCGTTAGAGGGATCATATCCGGGATCTTATTACTTGGGCTTCCCTGAACCTTTATTAATATCTTATATTCCTTTCATGATCCTCTGCTATAATCCTTAAATAAAAATCATTTTAATTATGTTACCTTATAATTCATCCATTCGGTATCTGGTGGATTTTTGGATAAAACCAAAATGTCCTGATTCGAATTCTGACGACCTTTACATACACTCATTTACTTTATGGAATACTAATATGATCTCAGAATTTCCATAACAGTACTTCTATATAGTGTGGTCTGATAATTTTTTCTTAACCAGCAAAATCAGTAAAAGTTACTATTCATCAGGGTTTCAAAAATTTCCAAAAATTGGGTTATTACAAGTAGCGTGCGGCCGCGCCAGGTCGGGGTGACAGAATTCTGTTTCTATTGGGATTTTTAGAGTTTGAAGCCCTGGTTAATTCTATAGCATATATATACATAAATAAAGATCGTTTTTCATAGGGAGACGTACCAGAGCTAAGAAGAAGGCGTAAGAAGACCGTAGAGCACAATTCAACTAAGGCGAAGAAGATATAGTTTATTCTTGTGATTCTTTGTTTTAAGTTGTAACTTTGGATGCTAGTTTTCTTATTCTTGAACCTTTACTTTTGTTTCATACTTGGTTTTTTAAGTATAAAGACTACATTTATTATACCTTGCTTTCATCGGAACCCACGTTGATGATGAGTCCGATTATGGGCTAATCGTTATCATGGGGTTCTAACGGATTTATTTATGGATTTCTTTAGTTAATTTGTTCGATGCCTTAGTGTGTGATGATTGTATGATAACCTAGGTTTGGTTACGCTTATTCGTCTTATGAGCGTCGCGAACTTATAAGATAGTGAGTTAATCTTTAATGAAGCGAATGTGAATTTAAGGGTTTAGAACTTGCCATGCTAGCATAGGTTCATGTATTGATATGCATGATGCATATGTAATTTTAACCATCTTACTTGCCCTATGTAATCACGAGGAATAACCTGTGCATTAAACCGTTATGTTGTCAAATTCTATAGACATATAGGATCTCAATATAATTGGTGTCTACTCAGCTTCTATCTCTTTTGTGAATGTCTGGTAGTATGGTAACGTACAACGAAAGTTGGCGTGTATCAATTTCGTGTTATCTGATTAGTGTCATCACTATTACATGCTAAGGTTAAGAACGGAAAGGCTTTTGAATAAGTATTTATTGAAGTTAGAATCCTATGTTTGTGTCATATATTATTCAATTCTCTTTAAACTCTTAGTTTATGTTCTTTAGTATAATCTCTTAGTCAATCTTAGTATAAACAACCACAAATTGTTACTCGTCTTAGCATTGGATAATAATCATACTAATGTTGCATAAATACATTGATTGAAATTAAGCTAAACCTAACCCAGTAGGAACGAACTAGAATTTATTCTATATTACTTGCGAACGCGTATACTTGCGTGAATTTTAGTGCGTGTTTAGCGACTAACAAAGAGGTGAAAGAAAGTAAAAAAGTTGAGGATGCAAGTTACTATTTAAAGGATGAAGCGACATTTTGGTGGGATTCCACTAAAGCTTTACAAGAAGAAGAGGATATTTCATGGCAGAAGTTTACTGAACTGTTTCTAGAGAAATATTTACCAAGCTATATGCAAGATCAATTGGAACTTAGATTTCTGGAATTGAAACAGAAGAATATGTCGGTGTCGGAATATGAAGTTAAGTTCTCGGAGTTGGCAAGATTCGTGCCGCAATATGTTGATACTGAGGCGAAGAAGGGAAAGAGATTCTAACAAGGGCTAAAATCATGGATTTGAAGTATGGTTGCATTTTTTGAATTGAAGACTTATGCCGCAGTTGTTCAGAAGGAATTAATAGTGGAAGGAGAAAGCAATACAACTATAAAGGACAAATAAAGGAAGAAAAGGAAAATAAAAGAATCAAATAAAGGTCAGGAACAAGGAAGCTCCAAGTTTAGAGGCAAGTTTGGGAAAGGTACGGGGAATATGGGTCAGAAGTTATAGAAATTCGGATCTGGAAATAATAATCAAAGGAATCGTTTTGTGAAACCTAATCAGTCAGTTAGAGAAAGTAGACCCCAGATTCATGACTGCAAGATCTGTGGAAAGAAACACCCTGGGAGATGTAATAAACTTATTGTTACTTGTTTAGGTATAATCATAAGGGTCACTATTTAACTGAGTGTCCCAGTGCGATAAGAAGGTCGGAAATGATTTGCTTTAAGTGTAGGAAAGCTTGACACATAGCCAAGAATTATAATGAATTAGTGCAGAAGGCTAATATCTTAAGGATTACAGGACCAACAACGCCAACTCTTCCGGTTCAACCAAAGGCAAGAACCTTTAACATGACAATAAAAGATGCTGTTCAGGATTCCGATGTGGTGGCAGGTACGCTCATTGTGAACTCTTTAGAAGTAAAAGTGTTAATGGATCATGGAGCTATTAGATCTTTTATATCTGAACATTTTGTGGATAAATTAAAATATGACGTGTATCCTTTAGAAAGTATTATCATTATTGAAATAGCAAACCAGGACAGAGTTACTATCAATAGAATATGTCCTAGTTGTGATATTGAAATGGATAATTGTTATCTCCGCTGACTTGGTACCATTCTAGTTGGGAGAAATTGATATTATCCTAGGATTGGATTGATTAGCTGAACATGACGCGAAGATTGAGTGTAAAAGGAAGAAAGTAAGATTAAGGTCCAAAAGTGATAAGGAGGTCATATTTCAAAGAAGAAAGCAAGATAAGAAGTTTATATCTATTATTCAAGCCAAGAAATTATTATGACAAAAATGTGAGGCTTATCTAGATCATGTAGTGGATCATGGCAAGGAACCGCCCAAAATTGAAGAAATTCATGTCGCTAATGAATTTCTTGACATTTTTCCCGATGAATTACATTGACCACCTCCAGATCGAGAGATTGAATTTACCATTGACTTGGCTTCAGGGACAGAACCAGTTTCAAAAGCTCCATATCGCATGGCACCTATTGTGATGAAAGAGTTATCAATGCAATTACAGAAATTACTCGATAAAGGAGTCATTCTTCCTAGTGTATCTTCTTGGGGCGTGCCAATACTGTTTGTTAAAAAGAAATATAGGAGTATGAGATTATGCATTGATTACCGTGAAATCAACAAGTTGACTATTAAGAACAAGTATCCTCTACCGC
The DNA here is from genome assembly GCF_009905375.1 of Apium graveolens. Classification (NCBI taxonomy): domain Eukaryota; kingdom Viridiplantae; phylum Streptophyta; class Magnoliopsida; order Apiales; family Apiaceae; genus Apium; species Apium graveolens. Next base: position 67,779,334 of record NC_133653.1, read on the forward strand.
GAATTGATGACTTGTTTGATCAGTTGAAAGGTGCATCTTGTTTCTCGAAAATTGATTTGAGATCTCGTTATCACCTGCTAAATATTAAGGCAAAAGACATTCCAAAGATAGAATTTCATACCAGATATGGACATTATGAATTTTTAGTAATGGCGTTTGGATTGACTAATGCACCTGCTGCTTTGATGGATTTGATGAATAGCGTTTTTAAGAAGTATTTTGACAAGTTTGTGATCATGTTTATCGACGATATCCTAATTTACTCCAAATCGGAAGTGGAACATGCTGAACATCTAAGGATAGCGTTAGAAAAAACTACGAAAGGAGAAGTTATATGCGAAGTTTTCAAAGTGTGAATTTTGGTTAAAGGAAGTTCTGTTTCTTGGACATGTAGTTAGTAGTGAAGGCATTAAAATGGATCCCGCAAAGATTAAAGTTGTGATAAATTAAGAAAGGCCTAAAACTTCAACTGAAGTAAGAAGTTTTCTAGGATTAGTTTGTCACTATCAACGATTTCTACAAGACTTTTCTAAGATAGATGTACACTTAACAAGGTTGACCAAGAAAAATGAGAAATTTGTATGGACAGAAAAATGTGAGGAAAGCTTTCAGGAATTAAAGAAAAAATTGGTTTTTGCGGCAGTGGTGGTCCTACACGATGAAAATGGCGAGTTTGTAATCTATAGTGATGCTTCTAATAAAGGACTAGGTTGTGTGTTAATGCAACATAGGAAAGTGATAGCATATGCTTCTCGTCAACTAAAACCCCATGAACAGAAGTACCCCACGCATGAGTTGGAATTGGCAATGAATGTATTTGCGCTCAAGATTTGGAGATATTATCTATACGGAGAAAAGTGTGAGATCTATACGGATCATAAGAGCTTAAATTTCATCTTTACTAAAAAAGAATTGAATATAGATGGTTAGAACTAATCAAGGACTACAATTGTACTATAAATTACCATCCTGGAAAAATGAATGTTGTGGGAGATGTGTTGAGTCATAAAGAAAGACTAAACCTGTTAGTCACGTCGGTGGAACTGGAAAAAGAATTTGAAAGAATGGAAATTGAGGTACGAGTACCTGGGTCAACAGATGATGTGATTTACGCAATGACATTTATGCCAGAAATACTAGAAAAAATTCATCGATGGCAGGATCATTTAATGGAGCATGGAAGAGATAAATTGATTGAAGAAGAAATCAAAGCTTAGAAAGATGATAAAGGCCTATACAAATTTTATTCACGTATTTGGATTCCGAACGTTATAGAGCCGTAACATGAAATTTTGCACGAAGCACATAATTCAAGATTTACAATTCATCCTGGAAGTACGAAAATATACTAAGATCTGAAGGAGAATTTCTGGTGGCCAAACATGAAGAAGGAGACTGTCAAATGGATAAGTAAGTGCTGTACATGTCAAAGAGTGAAAGCAAAATACCAACAACCCAGTGGGTTACTTCAACCACTAGATATTCTCGAATGAAAATGGGAGCACATTGCAATGGATTTTAAGGTCGGATTACCAAAAACAAAAGATGGGACATGATGCGATTTGGGTGATTGTTGATCGACTGACAAAGTCTGCGTATTTCTTCCCGATTAATGAAAGAATCTCATTGGAAAAGCTCGTTAAGTTATACCTAAATAAAATTATGGTGCGACATGGAGTACCAGTTTCTCTTGTGTCAGATAGCGATCCTAGATTTAATTCAAGATTTTGGCGATACTTTAATGATCATTTGGGCACGAAATTGAACGTGAGTACTGCTTATCATCCACAAACTGACTGACAAAGCGAAAGAACTATTTAAACAATTGAAGATATGTTAAGAATTTGTGCATTTGATTTCAATGAAAACTTGGATGATCATTTACCATTGATAGAATTCTCGTATAATAACAGTTACCACGCAAGCATTGGAATGCCACCATATGAATTGTTGTATGGAAGAAGATGCATGTCTCCTATATATTGGGATAAAGTTGGTGAACGTAAGTTGTTGAGACCTAAATTGGTACACCAAACAAAGGAAAAAGTGGAACTAATTTGGAAGAGATTGATAGCAGCCCAGGATCGACAAAAAAAATACGCAAACCAGAATCGAAAAGATATGGAATTTGAACCTGGAGAAAAAGTTCTATTGAAATTGTCATCATAGAAAGGCGTGTCCAGATTCAGAAAGAAAAGGAAGTTGAATCCTAGATATATTGGAATATTCGAGGTACTTAAGCGAATTCGAAAAGTGGCGTACGAGTTGGCACTACCGTCGCAAATGCAACATTTTCATAATGTTTTTCATGTGTCTCTTCTTAAGAGATATAATCCTGATGCGAATCATGTGATAGAAATTGAACCAGTAAAGATTCAGCAAGATCTGTCTTATATCGAACAACCAGTTCAGATATTAGATCAGAAAGAGAAGACGCTTAGAAATAATAGTACCATTAGTAAAAGTATTGTGGAGAAATCCTAGAGTTGAGGAACCGACCTGGAAAATTGAAAGCCAAATGCTTGAAAAGTGACTCGATTTGTTTACTTAAATGAGATTCCGGGAATACAATACTTTTAAGGGGGAAAAGATGTAATGACTGTGATTTTCTAGAATTATATTATGTGAATAAAATATAAATTATGTGGATTATGTGCAAATTATGTGAAATAGTGAAGGAATATTTAAGAATATATTATTCCAGTTTGACGAGTCAGTGTAAGACTTAAGATATGAAATATGGTTAATGTCAGGCCTCAATGATACTATAGAAGGGGGTTGAATATAGTATCTGTAATCAATTCGATTATAAGCACAAGTATGTAATAGAAAACAAGTTTATTCAATATATCAAACTCTGTTACAGTATGTTTAATCTACTCTCCTAGTGATGTATGATATCACTAAGAGCTGCTAGGGTTACTGATAAGTGGATTTTATATCCACTTGGAATGCTTTATTACAAGCTTAAATTGGTGTTTTGGACTCAAGTTGTTGGTATTTTGATGTATTTTTGTGTTATTGCATTTCAGGTATCAGTTAAATGAAGAAAAGAGCTTTTAAAGGAAATATGATGAAAAGTGATCAAAATTGGAAGCCAAGGCCATTGTCAAGTTGTAGAGAATCTCAATAGCTTCGCGTGGGCAGTTGAATCGCCTAATTCTGACGAGTAGAACTCAAGTTATGGTCAAAACAAGATTTATCAGAATATTTTTCCCAGTCAGTAGCTGAGCGCCCGCTCAGCAGAGCTGAGCGCCCGCTCAGAGAGCTGAGCGCCCGCTCAGGAGAGCTGAGCGGCCGCTTAGGGCGCGGCTGGTCGCTGATTTCGCTGAAAAAACCTTTTTTGAGTAGAATTTGACGATTTTAAGGGTCCAGGTCCACTAGGGGCGTATATATACTTAAAAAAAAGGGTTTTCATCATCCAGGAAGATTGGGATACCAAGGAGAAGACCTAGAAGCACATAACAACTCCGAAAAAGAAGATCTTGTTTTCAACTTGTGATTCTTTGAATTAGTTGTAACTTTGGATGCTCGTTTTCGTTCTTGTTGAACCTAGATCTCGTTTATTCGTACTTTGATTATTATTTAGTTTATTAAGACCTTGTTTATACCATGCTTTCATTGGAACCCATGGTGACGATGAGTTCGATTATGGGCTAATCGTTGTCATGGGATTTTAGCGGATTTACTTATGGATTTTAATAATTAATTATTTCGATATCTTAGTGTGTGGTGATTGATTGATATCCTAGTATTGGTTGTGCTTATTCGTCTTATGTGCGTAGCTAACATATAAGATAGCGTGTTAATCTCTATTGAAGCGACAGTGAATATAGAGGTTTAGAACTTGCCATGCTAGCATAGGTTCATGTATGTGTATGCATGATTCTTAGGTAACTCTAACCGTTTTACTTGCCCTATGTAATCAAGATAGATAACTTGTGCTTAAACCGTTATGTTGTCAAATTCTATAGACATATAGGGTCTCAATATAATTGGTGCCTATTCAGCTTCTATCTCTTTTATGGATGTCTGGTCGAATGGTACTCGTGCAACGAAAGTTGGCGTTTATCAGTTTCGTGTTATCTGATTAGTGTCATCACCATCACATGCTAAGGTTAAAAACAATAAGGCTATTGAATGAAGTATTTAATGAAGTTAGGATCCCATGTTTGTCATATATAGTAATTCAACTTCAATTCTCTTAGTTAATGTTATTTAGTATAATCTCTTAGTTTAATAAAAACCCAATTTGTTATTTGTCTTAGCATTGAGCGATAACCATACATTGTTGCATAGGTGCATAAATTGAACTTAACCTAAACCAGTCTCTGTGGGAACGAATCTGATTTATATCTTATACTACTTGCGAACGCGTATACTTGTGTGAATATTAGCGCGTGTTTTCGCCCTAACAAGTTTTTGGCGCCGCTGCCGGGGACTCGGTGTTAATTTTTAATTTATGTGCTTGTCATCAGTGGTCGTTAAAGTTCACTGACTCGGATTCTTTTACTTTCACAGTTTATTTGTTTGTGTTTCAGGTACTCATTACAATGGGAGATCCAGCAGCACGAACGAAAGCCTTGATGGATTTTTCTCAACCCAAGATCAATGACATTCAATCTAGTATTGTCCGGCCAGCTATCACATCTAATACCTTTGAGATCAAGCCCGACATAATTCAATGGGTACAGACTTCAGTCCAGTTTGGGGGTTCTCCAACGGAAGATCCCAATACACACATTAGGGATTTCATTGAAATATGCGACACCTTCAAGTTCAACGGTGTTTCTGAAGATGTTGTGAAGCTGAGACTGTTCCCATTCTCTCTGAAGGACAAGGCTAAGAGCTGGTTACACTCTCTACCAGCTGGTTCGATTACTACTTGGGAAGATCTTGCTCAGAAGTTTCTTACTAAATTCTTCCCTATGGCAAAGACAGCTGCACTCAGGAATGCTATTACTCAATTTGCACAGCAAATGGGAGAATCGCTAAGTGAAGCTTGGGAGCGCTACAAGGAGATGCTTAGGAAGTGTCCTCATCATGGAATTCCTGATTGGATGATCATCACTTGTTTTTACAATGGGTTGGGAGCACAGTCCAGACCCATGCTCGATGCAGCATCAGGCGGAGCATTATGGGCAAAGAGCTATGAGGAAGCTTATGATCTAATTGAACTGATGGCTGCTAATGAATATCAGTATCCAACCCAGAGATATCCACAGGGCAAGGTAGCAGGAGTTCTTGAAGTGGATACAGCTACGGCTATCACTGCTCAACTAAAGGCGTTGTCTATGAAGATCGATTCTCTGGCTAACTATGGTGTTAAGGAGATAATTAGTGTTTGTGAGCTGTATGCAGGTCCGCATGCGACAGAACAATGCGCTATATCTAGCGACTCAGCTCAGTTTGTGAGCAACTTTCAGAGATCGCAGCAACCAGTTCCAGACACTTATCATCCTGACAACTGGAATCATCCTAACTTCAGCTGGAGCAACAATCAGAATGTGATGCAACAGCCATTCTAGCCATTTGCAAATAAGCTATTTAACCCTCCTGGTTTTCAACAACAATTTACACCAAGACAACAACTCCAACTTCAACAACAAACTAATGATGCAGGTCTATCTTCGAATGAAAAATATGAATTGGAGGAGTTGAGGCTTATGTACAAAAACCAGGCTCTTATATGCCAAAGCCAGGCTGTTTATATCCAGAATCTGGAGAACCAAATAGGGCAAATTGCTAATGCCTTATTGAATCGGCCGCCAGGAATGCTTCCTAGTGATACAGAAACAAATCCAGGCAAGAGGGAAGTTGAAGAACAGGTGAACGCCATCACCTTAAGGTCTGGAAAGGTCGCAAGCCCCCAAGTTCAGCAAGACGAAGAGCCTGAAAAGTCTCAAGTTCCAGAATCTGAAGTTTTGGCTGAAGAAGATGTGCAGAAGGAAGTAGAGGTGGAACCAAGGAAGACTACTGTGGAACACACTCCTCCTGAGAGTAATACAGGGGAAAAACAGATCTATCCTCCACCTCCTTTTCCTAAGAGGTTGCAGAAGAAAAAGCTGGATAAGCAATTTGCTAAGTTTCTGGAGGTGTTCAAGAAACTTCATATCAACATACCTTTCGCTGAAGCTCTTGAACAGATGCCTAGCTATGCGAGGTTTATGAAAGGTATTCTCTCTCAGAAAGTGAAGCTCACTGACTTAGAGACCGTTGCTCTAACGGAAGAATGCAGTGCTGTGCTGCAACAGAAGTTGCGTCCGAAGCTTAAAGATCCTGGAAGCTTCACTATTCCTTACACCATCGGAAACTTTTCGTTCGACAAGTGTTTATGTGATTTAGGAGCTAGCATCAATCTGATGCCCTTATCTATCTTCAAGAAGCTTGGTCTGCCTGATCCGAAACCAACATACATGTCATTGCAACTAGCAGACCGTTCCATCGCTTATCCATGAGGTATAGTGGAGGATGTCTTGGTCAAGGTGGATAAACTCATCTTTCCTGCCGACTTTGTAATTCTTGATTTCGAGGAAGATAAGAAGATTCCCATTATCTTGGGAAGACCATTCTTGGCTACAGGCCGAACTATGATTGATGTGCAAAAAGGAGAGCTTTCGATGAAGGTTTACGATCAAAAGGTCACTTTTAATGTGTTCAAGGAAATAAAATTACCCACAGCTAAAGAGGAGTGCTTTAAAGTAGAGCAAATTCAGGTTTTCATGCACCTCCATGGAAGAGGAAGTTGGATATGCCATTCGATTCTCTTGGGTTAGCAGAGCTGAAAATTTCTCAGGGGCGTGTTGAACCATTTACTCAAGAAGCTCCCATACTTGAGCTCAACCGATAGCCAAATCACTTGAGTTATTCATTCTTAGGTGCACCCCCTGACAAGGGGTTGGGATATATCTTTGATGATGTAGAGGGTAGACGAATGGATCCTCCAGTGCCTATAGAGGGTTCTTCTCATGTGCAACAGGTAGTTGATAGGACTGGTGTTGGTGATGAGCAGTACAGGCAAGTAATTAGGCATATGGAGGCCATGCACGACATTCACCGTCATTTTACTGAAGATTTGACACATGCTTTCGGTACTATTTTCCGAGACACTAGTGGCGACGTTGATTGGCCACCTGATCCTCCACCCGACGAGGGTGAATCTCCCGCTAATTAGGTATGCCTGAAATCCTTATTATTGCCTTCAATGAGGACATTGAAAATTTTAAGTTTAGGGGTGATAATGTAAGGATTAGTAGTGTGTGTCCATATAGATTCATATAGATTCATGTTGCATGTTTAGTTGTAGTTCATTCATATTTTTGTATGATTGTTCATTTAGGACATATTTGTTTGTTTTTATGTAATTTCATATAGTTGTATTTGTATGCATATTTAGCATGATCCTTTAAGATGAACTATGATATTTGATAAGTTGATGTTGATTTCCGTGTGGTGATGACGAATAGAGGGATGTTTAAGTCCTAATGAATTGATTTGCATGCCAGAAACAAATATTTTCACAAAGTCTTATAGGGTTGCTTTTGATCTAGATCATGATCATACTTGTTTGTTGTTGAGATTTAATCACTTGGTTATATTTAGAATTTGTGATATTCTCGTAATGACGTAAAAACACTGATTTTTTTTATCTGGAGAAAAACTTGGATTTCATTGCTAGTTGTTGTAAGGCTAGGCGTCAAATGGCTAGTAGCCGGCTCATATTTTTATGAGTAGTCTAGGGTTGAATGAGATGGAGCGAAACACACTCATTCAGAAATTGTTGAAAAAAAAGGAAAAAAATAAAGAAAAAAGAGAAAAAAAAAGATAGAAAAAAGTATGTGTTTATGCATAATTGATCAAGAGTGAGCTCTTTAATACTCGAGTTATTAAGTTCTAGGGGACTTTGTGCCTAGTGACCTAAGGCTTTTATAGTCTGGGATCCGCTAACCTAACGCTCGCTACATGGGTATTGTTGTATAAGTCTTTTGGGAGCTCATTCATTGCACGGTCAAATAAGCATCTTTGTTATGTGTTCAATAATAGTGTGAATCCTTGTATAACTCTAGTAGAAAGGAGGTGTTTTGAGTCATAATGTGTTTATTGTCTATTCTGTTTATAAACTTTTGATTGTTTCGATGATAAATAAGTTATGGTTATTGATCTAGTATCGAGAGTATATCTGTTAAGCATCCACACACGTACGTTTCTGGTTTGTGAGTTGGTTTGTGGGATTTATTTGAACTCTATTTAAAGTCATTGCATTTTTAGGGGCATTGGCTTATTCATTTGGTTATGGTTATTCTGAGGGGATCAATTGCATTATCATTTAGTTGCATTCACATAGTTGCATTCATGCATTAGGTTTGTTTTGTAGTTTTGAGTCTGTTTATGCTTGAGGACAAGCATCGATTCAAGTTTGGGGGTGTGATAAGTGGATTTTATATCCACTTGGAATGCTTTATTACAAGCTTAAATTGGTGTTTTGGACTCAAGTTGTTGGTATTTTGATGTGTTTTTGTGTTATTGCATTTCAGGTATCAGTTAAATGAAGAAAAGAGCTTTTAAAGGAAATATGATGAAAAGTGATCAAAATTGGAAGCCAAGGCCATTGTCAAGTTGTAGAGAATCTCAATAGCTTCGCGTGGGCAGTTGAATCGCCTAATTCTGACGAGTAGAACTCAAGTTATGGTCAAAACAAGATTCATCAGAATATTTTTCCCAGTTAGTAGTTGAGCGGAATATGGTTTCGTTTGGTCGGTTGGTTAACACCTTGTTGAAAATACGTTAAAACCTTCCAAAAGCAAAGTTTGAAAAATATAATTTACTTAAAAAATTAAATCATGTATCTAGCATAACTACAAACTCTATAGATTATTATCCAACTTAATTTCTAATTATACTCAACTTCTTTCTCACATTTTTTTATAGGGAACCAAGTACTTCCATAACTAATTTTAGTAATTTAAATTATAATATAACAAATTAATTAATTTATCTATATTATACTATTATAAGCGAAACATTGTTTCATTTGGTTAAAATATTCGTAAAAAGTATGTTAATATCTTCCAAAATAAATTAAAAAAAATAATTTAATTAAAAATAAATAAATCATGTATCTAATATAACTACGAACTCTATAAATTATTATCCAACTTAATACACTCCCAAAAATATTTTTAATAACTTAAATTGTAATATAACAAAACAATTAATAAATTGAGAACAAATAATTTTAAAAAATAATCAATATCAAATGATCCACGTACACCACCGTTATTCAACTCGCGCCTTCTTACTGCAAAAAGGGTGTGATATGCGGACTTTTTAAGATTTTAACTATCTAAATTTTGAATGCTTCCATAATATAATACATTCAAAATAATATGTAAATATTTTAAAGTCATAAATCTAAATAATATAAATTTATTGTTTTTTATAATTTATTATAAGCGGAATATGGTTTCGTTTGGTCGGTTGGTTAACACCTTGTTGAAAATACGTTAAAACCTTCCAAAAGCAAAGTTTGAAAAATATAATTTACTTAAAAAATTAAATCATGTATCTAGCATAACTACAAACTCTATAGATTATTATCCAACTTAATTTCTAATTATACTCAACTTCTTTCTCACATTTTTTATAGGGAACCAAATACTTCCACAACTAATTTTAGTAATTTAAATTATAATATAACAAATTAATTAATCTATCTATATTATACTATTATAAGCGAAACATTGTTTCATTTGGTTAAAACATTCGTAAAAAGTATGTTAATATCTTCCAAAATAAATTAAAAAAATATAATTTAATTAAAAATAAATTAATCATGTATCTAATATAACTACGAACTCTATAAATTATTATCCAACTTAATACACTTCCAAAAATATTTTTAATAACTTAAATTGTAGTATAACAAAATAATTAATAAATTGAGAACAAATAATTTTAAAAAATAATCAATATCAAATGATCCACGTACACCACCATTATTCAACTCGCGCCTTTTTACAGCAAAGGTTGTGATAAGAGGACTTTTTAAGATTTGAACTATCTAAATTTTGAATGCTTCCATAATATATATTAACTATATTCCTTTAGCTGTCCAACTCTCCATGTATATCTTTATTTGTTTAATCCAGATCCTCTCCTGTAAATCAGCTGCTTTTCATTCCTGAAGTGTATCCGCACTTAAGTTCTGATATAAGTTCTGACGCCTTAAGTTCTGATAACTTCCTATCTTCAATAAGTTCTGATTTCCAGTTAAGTTCTGATATTCTGATAATAAGTTCTGAAACAAATCAGATTAGACATGATATCATAATATATCTAACAAATAATAACCGAGTTGAAGTGTCAGTCGGACCGTCCGATGGGAGGCGACCCGTAAAGACTGATTGAATGGAGAGTAAAATTGATAAGATGATTAAGAGATGAATTCAAGAGAAGTACGTGGGAAAATATGAGATGAAAATGGTTTTATGTGTTTGTATGATTATTTGATTAAGAGTATGTGAAACTGATTTATTATTTGAATTATCGATTAATCGGTAATTGCGAAAAGTACTTATAAATAAAGTTTAAATGAGAAAAATTACAGATATGAGATTTGATTGAATGAGATACATTAATATATGTTATTTGACCTTATATGTGTAAATTTGTGATTGTAGGATTTTTAAATGATTTATTTTATAAGAAATGAGGTTCATTTGATCTTTAAATATTATATAAAACAATCAGAGTAGGTTCAAGTTATCAAACTTGTTTTATTATCTCTGAAATAGTCCTAGATACTTTTAAAAATTAAGGGTTGGATTTATTTTAAGCTTGTGGTATTTTAAAATGATTTTATGAAAGTTATTTCTATTTTGTGCATTATCTTGCAAAATTCATATAAAATAACCTTACGCTTAAAAGTTTTTCTAAAAATATGGGGAGACATATAATTTCATTCTTTAAATTTTAAAAATGAAATTTTATTTTTGAAAAGCTGTTCAATTTTAGTTTTATAATTTCTAAATTCATTATTCAGCATTTTGATTAAAGAATTTAAGAAAAATTATAAAGGGTAAATTACCCTTTTGGCCGTAGACCACCAAATATATATATACTCCCTCTCCTCCTTTAATGCTTCCCTCTCGAACTCTCCCATCTCTGACTTTCAGTACTCTTTTTCTCTCTTCTCTATTCACTTGATTCTTCCGGTCAAATCTCAATTTGAGACTAGATTATTGCTCCTTGTGATGCCTTGAGTATAGTACTGTGATTGCATGTGTATTTCTTTGAGTTAATTCGAAACCCTAACTTGGGTTTAGTTCGTTTTTTTTTCTAATTGGTTTGGATTGTGTGGTTTGTTCTTGAACTGTGATGTATAACATGTTACATTAGTAATTAATCAGAAAATTGGTGGTTTGAGGGCCGGAAACCCCAACTGGGGCACCGCCGAAAAACCGCCGCCACCGATGATAAACTCTAATGAACCGGTGATGGGCTCTGATACTTGACTGAGCCATAATAATCGATATAAATTTTGTTTCATATTTGTGTGTTATATATTTGTGAATTTCAAAAATTTTGTTCGAAAAATTTAGAACTCGGTTCGAAATTTGTAGTTAAATTCAATATATGTGCTTGTATGAGTAATTTGTTAAGATTAAATAAGTGTAAGAATGATGCATGTCAAGATTTTAGATTTTTAGATTTTAATTATTTGAATTGGTTCGAATTATGTGATTATATGGAGAGTATAACTTCGAAAACCTGTTGGATGTGTACTTATTAAGTTGCATGTTAAATACTAGACAATCTCCGTAAATATAGTTTTAAGATTTCGAGTCAGTTTGAAAATGAAATTAGAGTATGTATTCATACGTTTGATGGATTTAAAATATAGATTTGATTGTGAAGTTTGTTTGGTAGTGTAAAAATCGGATAACACGTACATATGAATATGTCATGTCAAAATTTTGATGTAAATGTAATCGTCAAATAGTTAAAGAGTGTTAATAAGTAATAAGGATTGTATAAAGAATGACATGATAAGTATATGGATATGATTATTTTATTGATCATGATTATGTGACTTATGATAAGTGAATAAATGATACGCGATATGTATAAATCAAGATGCACCTATGTGACTATTTAGTTTAGTAAAGTAGAATCGATGAAAGATTGAGTATAAGTAAGTAATATATATATATTTACATGTGAGCGTGACAATGTGATTATGTGTATATGTGGCAAGGTGAATATAAATATATATGTATATAATTTGGTACGAAAGGGTAGATAGTTTAGACGTCAGGGAACGTCGTTTGATTATAAGGGTCCCTAATTAGGGTTTATTGTTGATTATAGATTTGGAAAGCGAGAAAACGCGAACTAGGAAAGGAAAGGAGATTCTAAGTGACAGAAACCCGATTCAGATAAAAAAGGAAAACATTTGAGGCAAGTAACTTTGCCCTTCTTATAATGATAAGGATTGTGATTATGAAATGAAAAGATGAGTTACATGATAGTATGAGTTCTGTTAATGTTACACCTTTACCTTGCTTAACCTGATTTTCTTCTAGATAACCATCAACCATAATTGTAACTTAAACATTGTACCCTTGATAACCTTTATATTTTGTTGATACTTTTACACTGATGATGTTACGCTCACTGATAAATTTTAATTGATAATCTCTATATTGATTGAATACCTATAACTTATTGATACCTGTGTTTAATCGATAGCTTTAGATTGATACTACCTATAATGTTCGATAATCAGAAATTTTAAACCTGAGCTTGGTTACCCCTCATGCTATTAATACGTCTATATATTCTTTGTTTAAAGCTTAATTATTGATTTTAGTGTGATCCTTGTTATATTCTTATACCTGAAATGAAAATTGACTTTTGAATTGAAAGAGTCCGAATGACTTCAACAAGCTTCATTTTCAGTATTCGTGTTGTTATTTAATAACTCCTAATTGTCTACATAGTTGTTTACCTATCAATTATGCATAATACCTTTTTATAATACCTTTGCAAAAATATACCCTGATATTTTGTCATGTGAGAACCCCATTCGATGAGCGAATTACCTAGTAATAGAATGCATGTGCAAAAGGTTAAAAGATGAAAAGAGGATTTGATAAACCTTAGTATAAAATATTTGCTATTTGAACTGAGTGACATGCTACTCCATTGCTAAATAATTGTTCATCAATTTGTGAAATGGTTACCCCTCCAATCAACCCAAAAGAAGAAACTCAAAATTAGAACCAAGAACATAATCAAGAAAACCCTATTATGGCTCAACTTTTTCAACTTCTCCAACAACAAACGGTTGCGTTGTCTCAGCAGTAACCTCAAACCTCAAAAACTAGTGGTTTCAAAACGTTGCAGTCTGTTTATCCCTCAGAATTTTCAGGAACAATAGATTCAATAAAGGCTAAATCATGGTTGAAGGAGATAGAAAAGGCTTTTATTCTAGCCGAGGTGAAAGAAAGTAAAAAAGTTGAGGATGCAAGTTACTATTTAAAGGATGAAGCGACATTTTGGTGGGAATTCACTAAAGCTTTGCAAGAAGAAGAAGATATTTCATGGCAAAAGTTTATTGAACTGATCCTAGAGAAGTATTTACCAAGCTATGTGCAAGACCAATTGTTAAAGGAATATGTCCTAAGTCCAATCATGTATAAGGATTTAGGAATAAGTTTTATGTAATCTGTTTTGATTTCATTGATATTAATAAAAGACTTGTTTTGTTTTTATTACGGGCTTTATCTATTTAAGTGTTTAAATAAGATATACCATAGTTTAGAGTAAAGCTTTTTATGGATTATGATGAGATCATAACAGTGAGACCTAAAAAGATGATAACTCTAAACTTAAATAGTTCCTGGTCATAGGATTACTAACTGGTAATTAATAATCCGCAAAGATCGGTACATACTATGCTTGCTTCATTATGAAGGATGTCTGTTCTCATAGACATTTGTGTGGTGACACTATAGCTAGTATGTAGGTGTTTATTATAGAATAAGTTCATTGAACATGACTCGCACAGCTGAACAACTGATGGAGTTCACTCACGTGTCAGCAGTTGTTCACATAGTGATAGTTGTACAAGTATCCTTAGACTTGAGGTCATCATAGTCATCTTGTGTACACTGAACTATGCTTTGGTTTAGTTCTTAGTCTCCAGGGACAATTATTAGGGCTCTTCTGCGTATAGGAATTTGTACACGAAGATAGTGTATGATCAATAAAGGATCTACCCCTTCCAGTGAAGGAAGCGAATGTTCAAGGCTGATCCACTTATGCTAGTTCAGGAATCTCTGGCCAGAGTGAATGAAATTAGAAAGGAGTTTCTAATTTGCATAGAACTACGCATAGTAAATGGTAAGCAAGTGATTGAATTAGATAGGCTTGACACGAGATCCCTGCCTTGTATTTAATCGGGACATTGTAGGGTAGAAGGAGTTTATTGTACGGTAACTATTCACTGAATAAGTTCTTGGTATTCTAAGCAGTGAATTCATATTATCCGGATAGTCGCGATATGCTGAGAAGTATACCTCACGATGTAGAATAAATGTGATTAATTAATTAATCATATTTAATAAATTAGAGAATTTATATAAATAATGATAAAATAGTTTTATTATTATTTATTTCTACTACCAGCTTAATATTGAACCTACAGGGTCACACGATAAAAAGAGAATGATTTAATGGTGGAGGAATTAATTAATAATGGCTAATAATTATTTATTTATGAAATAAATAATTAATTGGCAAATTTAATAATTGATTAAATGAGATTTTATTGATTATAAATTAATTAAGAAAAGTTCTTAATATTATTAATTAAAGGATTTATTTTTTTGGAAATTAAATCAAGAGAGAGAATTATTTCTAAAGTGTTTAGAAAAAGGATTAATGATTAAAAGGTGTTAATTATTAATGAGAATAATAAATGGGATATTAATAATAATATTTATGGGAAAATTTCAGCTGAAAATTTTGCCTATAAATACACTATTATAGACCCTAATTTTATTCTAACACACACAAAACCCAAAAAGTTTGGAAAACCCAATTCTCTCCACCTCCTTCCTCCTCCTTAACATTGTTTTCTTGGTGGATACCGGTGGAGTGCTTCACACTTGAGGAGCAACTGCTAAGGATCTCTGATCGTTGTCTCCGAATTATTTTTAAAGGTTAGATTCGATCCCTCGAATTTTTATTCATGATCTGTATGCTTTTATTTGGCTTTTATATATATAAAAGTGTTTTGCCATGCCCCCGCTGCGTTTAAAATCCAACAAATTGAAACTTAGATTTCTGGAACTGAAAAAGAAGAATATGTCGGTGTCGGAATAAGAAGTTAAGTTCTCGGAGTTGGAAAGATTCGTGTCATAATATTTTGATACTCAGGGGAAGAAGGTAAAGAGATTCCAACAAAGCTAAAATTAAATATTTGAAGTATGGTTGCAGTTTTTTAATTGAAGACGTATGTCATAGTTGTTCAGAAGGCATTAATAGTGGAAGGAGAAAGCGGTGCAACTAGAAAGGAAAAAGAAAGGAAGAAAAGGAAAATGGAAGAATCAGATAAAGGTCAGAAACAAGGAAGCTCCAAGTTTAGAGGCAAGTTTGGAAAGGTACGGGGAATATGGGTCAGAAGTTCTAGAAATTCGGATCCGGAAATAATAATTAAGGGAACCATTTTATGAAACCGAATCAGTCAGTAAGAGACAGTAGACCCCAGATTCATGACTGCAAGATATGTGGAAAGAAGCACCCTATGAGATGTAATAAACTTAAAGTCATATGTTTTAGGTATAATCATAAGGGTCATAATTCAACTGAGTGTCCCAGTGCGACTTGAAGGTTGGAAATGACTTGTTTTAAGTGTGGAAAAGCCGAACAAATAGCCAAGAATTATAAGGAATCAGTGCAGAGGGCTAATGTCTTAAGGATTACAGGACCACCCACACCAACTCCTCCGGTTCAACCAAAGGAAATAACCTTTAACATTCCAATAAAAGATGTTTTTCAGGATTCATATGTGGCGGCAGGTACGCTCACTGTGAACTCTTTAGAAACAAAAGTTTTAATGGATTCTAGAGCTACTAGATCTTTTATATCTGAACGTTTTGTGGATAAATTAAAATTTGATGTGTATCATTTAGAAAGTAATATCATTTTTTGTTAGTCCCAAAGTATCATAGAAGGGGGGGGGTTGAATACGACACCTACAATCTTTTCAATTTATTTCAAGTTCTTCGTTAAAAGTACGGAATCAAAAACAACACAAAACAATTCGAGGAATATATTGTTTTATTAATATAAACCTTGAGATTGTTACAATCTAATCAATGTAATGATTTGTTACAATAAATTCAGCAGCATAACAGTATGTTTATAAGGATATAAATATGAAGCTTTAATAGAGCTCTCGTAAACTTTCTGTGTTTGCTGAACAAGATAACTAACTGAATGAATTACATTCAATTGCTGCTTTGTAGTCTTTTCAAATTCAATGGACAGGTGGGCAATTCTTGTTCACTCATTTCATTAAATTTGCTGCACATTAAATCAGTGAACAACACATCTATGGCGACAGCTCTGTGGCGACAGCATCACTTGTACCTTCTCTGTGGCGACAGCTCTATGGAGACAGAGTTGCCCTGAGCATATCCCTGTGGTGACAACTTATGTGGCGACAGCTCTATGGCGACAGGGTTGCCTTGAGCATATCCCTGTGGTGACAGCTTCTATGGCGACAACTCTTCCTTGAGCATATCCCTGTGGTGACAGCTTCTGTGGTGACAGCTCTATGGCGACAGGTAGAGATAGCTGTCATGACTTAGAGAATTTTAGATCTTTTTCATACCATTCTTCAATGTATCAATCATTTTTCTTCTGTTAATTGAATCAAAATACTTTCTTGAATGCTGATGTTTGGTGCACTGGTCTGGTTCACAAACAGCTAGCATTGTGAGGATTCTAATTCAATTTGTCTTGTGTTTCTGAGTTGATACAGACTGATGTTTATCCATTGCTTCTTTCATTGAACCCTTGATCTGTAACACTTGAAATAAATACATACAACTGATGTCTAAATCCCCATGATGTCTTATTCTTCATGGCTGCTTGAACATAACAATAAACTTCTTCCCATGATATGTTAGAGGACTTAATGAATCAATCACATCATTTAGTTCTTTGTGTTTATCATGTCTTCATCTGAAGGGTTCATGTGCTTCACAGTTTAATATTGTTTATCGGTTTATGTTTTCATGTTGAGTTATAAATCCTCGATTACATGTTACATCACATTATGCTTTACAATCTCCCCCTATTTGATTGTTAGAGTTCGACAAGCAAATCCCTAAGGATAACTCAACTGATAATAAGAAAAAGTACGAACTATAAAACATATAAAAATATTAAATACATTCTGGATTACATATTCATTTCCAGATTTTTTAAGATACAAATTACAAAAAAGTGTTGTAACACCCCCAAATCCGGGGTCGGGGATCCGGGTTGTCACGAGTTCCATTTCCCTTAATAACACTTAATCTTAATAAACAACCAACTACTACATACTGTGACCCCACAATATACACACACCACAAGTTATAGTCTCAGAGATGAATACCAAAAAAATAATACAAGTCACTTTATTCCACAATTATATGCCATTACACCTTAAAAGGGTTTTTGAATAAATTTACATTTCCTTGCCATTATTACAATTCATAAATATACATAAGTCTGGTACATCAAAAGTTGAAAGCCTAGCCTATTGGTAGATCCTACCTCGGCTATAACGACATCAACGCCTACAGGAAACCGCAGAACGTTTCCTAACCGCTTGCGAATCGGGAGCTTGGTCATGTTCATCTTTTCTATCTGTTGTTGTGTGATGAAGAAGAAAGCAAGGGTGAGCAACCAGCCCACCGAAATATTATGTATAATAATTAACAATATATGAGCATTCTCATAGTACTCATGAAAGTCTTGGTCAAGAAGAAATGAACCAAGTTTGATATCATAATGCGACAAATCACAAAATATTCAGTATATATACTTATATACTTTTCAAAATCTTGGAAGTCCTCTTCCATGCCTAATATACATAGAGTTCCAGTTTATAACTGTATAAAAATATCGTTGCAAGGTGATCTCATATATCTAACCCTGTCTCAACATTTTTGTGAAAATCTTTGTCATGCATAAGATAATCATTAACCAGATATAAGTTGAAAAGATGAAGTTACAAGATACTCCAATATACTTATATCTTTTTCGGATACTACTTGAACTACCACCGTTCAAGGTATCATCAGTTCCAAAAGTTCATTACATAGATTAGACTACAAGAAAAGACCTGAATAGATTCAATCTTTGAAATATCATTATAAATAATGAAGTTACGAGATACTTCATTAAGTCCCGATATATATATACACCTATATATATATATTTTCATACACTCCTTGAAAACCTCTGTTATGAAAATTATAAACAGAGTTGCAATATCCAATGAATTTGGAAAGGAGAAAACCTTGGCATAAACCTGATATCTTGCTGATCAGGCAAAGATACCAATAAGTAACCTTTTCTACTAGTAGATGGATGAATCCCCCACCGGTCATCACCCTGGCCTCATTAGGACCTTATGCTGGGCCGCCACCCGGCCTCTTACGCGTTGATGGGCTACCACCCAGCCACTTACACTTTGATAGACCGTACCCCGGCCTGTCGCTTATGCCGACTCAATTAGATGGACTTACTTCCCGAACGTTGGGTAAGTAATCAATTCATTTATCAAAACAGTAACCTCATTGCGAATATAAAATACACCACAGAGCCGGATCCCTTAATTTAAAAGCAAGTATTTAAATCCCCTTTGAAAGGAAGATCTTAAATTTGAAAACGAGTTTTGTGATCCGCTCTAACTTTTAAAATCATTTTGAAGACTCGAAAACATTTTTAAGAATGTTTGGAGTAATGCTGATTTAATGAAATAAATCAGTCCCGATATATTAGAAAATATCTGAATATTATTATTTAAATAATATTCCCATAAGGATAATCCTTATAAAAATAATTGAAGTAGAAGTTTTAAAACTTATACTTGAAATGAATAATAAATAACCAAAGATATACTTATACGAAAGTACGATCTTTATTTGAATGATCGAAAATAAGATTGATTATCGAAACATTATTCTTTAATAAAATAAAGAATATTATTCAATAAAGGAAGCGGAGTCATAAGTTCTCGAATGAATATTCAAAATAATATTCATTTAATAAAATAAGCGGAGTCATAAGTCATCGAATGAATATTCAAAATAATATTCATTAAATAAAATAAAGTTATCGAATAAACCTTATTCGATTAATAGTTTTGAAAACTATATCTATATATATAAATATATATATATATTATACTCGGGAACATCGACTCCCGGTTTAGAAAAATGTTCACCTTTGGGTCCCCTATACTAAGGGTATACGCAACTACTGCTTATCTCTAGCATAGGTATTATGCAACTAATAAGCATTTGAACCAACAGATATATAAATCAAGAATACGAAACAGGCATGCATATATACCATATCACATGCTCCAATATATCGCAAGAATTTGCTAATAACAAATATGCATTTATCACAAGATCATGCATATACACATATACATCACAACAACAGTTATACGGGTAGAAAATTTGCCTGAGCGACTGGGGGTTATAAATGGCTTGAGACGAGTCTGGTAACCTATAAACAACATATAAGTTGGAATTAAACCAAAGTCGCTTAAGAATCTAGACTTTAACCAATTAGACTCTAACGCTTGCTTTTGCGCTTAACGATTCACTTACATCGCTCGAGTACCCTCGACTCCACCATTTTTAATAAATTAACCATTAAGAATTTTAAAGCGATTCTTTCGCGAGTACCTTACCAACTGCCTATTCCACTTAACATAATTATTTCATACCCCAATTAGTCATTTAAAGTCCTTAAACAAGGTTTCAAAGTAAGGCGAGGGGTAATGGTTTGGTCGCGAAACGCCGTTACTTAAAACGGTCGTTTCTCCTAAACCGTACATCGGATTCACACGAACCACATATCAAAATGAAGCTCGTAACATGAACTATCTAATCATGGCAATGGTCAAAACCTAACAGTGAGTTCACGGGTCCTGATTGTTAAGAACAAAACAGTCTTAAAGTAAATCGGACATTACGACGGCTATGTTTACGCGATTACCAAATTTTAAACTACTCCAATCAACCACAATCAACCACAAATCAACCCATAACCACCAATACCACCAAACTTCATCCAAACCTTACTAACTAAGTCCATAACCTCATGATTTTTCCAACTTATTCAATCTCAAACAAGAGCTACTAATTATACTTAAGGTTCATCAACCAACAACCAAGATTTATAACCCAAAATCATTATAATTCCATCCAAACTCTAAACATACAAGAATCATGCTCTCATGAACTATAACAAACAAAACCAAACCTAATACTCAAAGTAAAGTTAGGGTTTGGAGGGGTTATACCTTCCTTGGAGAGTGGAGAATCACTTAGGAAGCCTTAAATAACCACTAACTATCTTTACTAAGCTTGGATCTTTAAGAAAACATAAGAAAACAGAAAGTTAGTTTCTTGAAAACACTATTCACCAAGAACTTTGATGAATTGATTAGCTATATTAAACATGGAATCTTGAGCTTAAACTTATGGCTCATCTTAGTTATGAATTATGGAAGCTAAAGAAACAAACCTCTTGAATTATGAAGGTGTGTAGCTTGATTTTTGAGATTTTCTCCTTTGCTTTTCATGGAAAAGCCGAGAGCAAAGAGTGGGGGAAGAAGAAAATGTTTTTGTTTTGGTTGCTTTTGATTTTTGTGTTTGTTTTGCTTGTTAATTAGGTTGTTACCATGGTAAATATTGTGTGGCTCACAATCATCCACCAACACACTTGCTTGGTCATACTTATGTCACCATGTGATGTCACCCTCCCTCCTTTGTCCTCTTCTCATTGGTTTGATGACATCATCCCCACTAATCTCTTTGATTAGCTTTTAATTATTTGGCTAATGACCGGTGATCTGTTATACGGTTCGCTTAACTTTCATTTTCGTTTATCGTTTGAGGGATCATACCCGGGATCTTATTACTTAGGTTTCCTTAACCTTTCTCAAAACATTATATTCCTTTTTATGATCCCCTCTTAAAATCCTTGAATTTAAATCCTATTTATCCTGTTACCTTATACTCACTTCTTTCTGTATCTGGTGGATTTCTGGGAAAAATCAAAGTGTTCGGAATTGGATTCTGACGATCTTTACATACCCTTATATACCATATAGAGTACTAATAAAATCTCAGAATATCAATAACAGAACCCCTACATAGTGTGGCATGAAAAGTTTTCTTATTCAGCATAATCTGCAAAATCACTATTCATAAGGGTTTCAAAAATTTCCAAAAATTGGGGTTATTACAGTCTCCCCTCCTTAAAAGGATTCCGTCCCGGAATCAGATAGAAAATGAATAGGGATACTCTCTTAGCATTGCACTTTCTAACTCTCGAGTAAATTTTCCCACATTATGGTCCTACCACCAAACTCTGCCTAGTTTGATAACCCTTCTCCTAAGCACTTGTTCCTTTTCACTCTATAACCCTTCCTGGTTGCTCCATATAGGTTACGTCGGGTTGCATGTCTATGCGCTCATATGCCCCTATTTATCTGGCATTCGAATTACACTTCCTTAACATTGATATGTGGAACATGTTATGAACTTGCTAAATGTTCGGGGGTAGGGCTAGCTCATATGCTAATTTCCCAATACGTCTTAATATATCCAAGGGTCCAACAATTCATGGGCTTAGCTTTCCTTTCTTTCCGAACCTCATTCATCCTTTCCAAGGGAATACCTATAACAACACTAGGTCCCCTACTTCTTATTCTTTGTCCTTTCGTGTCAATTCAACATACTTCTTATGTCCATCTTGGGTTACTACCAGCCGTCCTCTGATTAGATCTATTATATCCTTGGTCCTTTGGACTACTGCTGGTCCGAGTATCTTGTGCTCTACAACTTCATCCTAACATAAGGGAGATCGACATTGTCTTCCCTCAAGGATCTCATAAGGCGACATCTCGATAATGACATATGATCTATTGTCGTAAGAAAACTCAATCCGCGATAAATGATCATTCCAAATTCTTTCAAGTCTATTACACAGACTCTCATAATAGCTTCTAACACTATAGTTTTTGCTTCTCAATACTCCTTCTTTTCTTGTTCGTAGTCATTACTATCTTCCGTACATAATACTATACTGGTTACACTTTTGCTCGTTAGTATTCTATAACCTTTTAATAACCGCGTCAACCTTAGTATCATGAATGCGTTAGATTCGGAATACCACCGCGCTGATACTACTCCTTTCTAGCTGCTTCTATCTTCAAAAACTTGGTCCTTCATATAGAAGTAAAAGAATTTATTGAGAGATCACTATAATCATGAACACTTGTTATATCGCATAGTTAGTACAGAAGGTGGCCAGCCTTTAGTACTTGACAAGCAATTAAACAACATGTGGTATTCTACTAGGCTTCTATCACACAGATAGATAGTCATTCGACAATACTCCCCCTTCTGGAAGGGTTGTTCTTCTCAGCTTATACAAAATGAAAAGGAGAGAAAATAATGAATTGAAGAGAATTGTATATATATAAAATATACTGCCACAAAATATCTGGCTTGGAATCTACCTCTGAACTATAGAGGTTTGTCATAGGAGAACAAAACATATGCATATATATATCAACATCAGGTATTATAGCATCGTATTTCACATGTCTAAATATTTTTGATATTCTGTCCATCATTCTATGGACCCATGCTCTTGCTCGAGCTTATACACAATCACTTTTGAAACTCCCTCGACATCGAAAATCAAATCTAGGATCTCATTCTAGACATCATCGTTACTAGAATTCTATGCTTGCACCGCAACCTTCCTTGTATAGTAATACGACTCTCTATTGATAACTTGGCTCATCTTAGTTATGAATTATGGAAGCTAAAGAAACAAACCTCTTGAATTATGAAGGTGTGTAGCTTGATTTTTGAAATTTTCTCCTTTGCTTTTCATGGAAAAGCCGAGAGCAAAGAGTGGGGGAAGAAGAAAATGTTTTTGTTTTGGTTGCTTTTGATTTTTGTGTTTGTTTTGCTTGTTAATTAGGTTGTTACCATGGTAAATATTGTGTGGCTCACAATCATCCAACAACACACTTGCTTGGTCATACTTATGTCACCATGTGATGTCACCCTCCCTCCTTTGTCCTCTTCTCATTGGTTTGATGACATCATCCCCACTAATCTCTTTGATTAGCTTTTAATTATTTGGCTAATGACCGCTAATTTGTTATACGGTTTGCTTAACTTTCGTTTTCGTTTATCGTTTGAGAGATCATACCCGGGATCTTATTACGTAGGTTTCCTTAACCTTTCTCAAAAAATTATATTCCTTTTTATGATCCCCTCTTAAAATCCTTGAATTTAAATCCTATTTATCATGTTACCTTATACTCACTTCTTTCTGTATCTGGTGGATTTCCGGGAAAAATCAAAATGTTCGAAATTGGATTCTGACGATCTTTACATACCCTTATATACCATATAGAGTACTAATAAAATCTCAGAATATCAATAACAGAACCCCTACATAGTGTGGCATGAAAAGTTTTCTTATTCAGCATAATCTGCAAAATCACTATTCATAAGGGTTTCAAAAATTTCCAAAAATTAGGGTTATTACAAGTGTTCCTCTAGCCTGAACATATACTCTATGTCTTTTTTGTCTTTGTCTTCTTCTGCTTCCTGCTTCCTTCTTCTTCTTGAGGCTGATCGGATTTTCTCTTAGAGACTTTCTTCTTAGGACCTGAAGGTTTTGGAGGAGACTCTTTCAGCTCATTCAATCTAGCTTGTACACAATCACGAGCTTCTATCTCAAGTGCATTTACTGGAGGTGGATTATTCAGTTCATGAAGCATTATCTCAAGATATTTGACTTTAGAGCATTTAGGAACAAGATCAAACAATAGTTAGGATTTTCTGGACATGACGAAGTATCTTAATGATAGGGATCAAAGCAACCTTGTCTTCTTTACATGTGGATAGTTTGACATCCGTCAAGGCTTGCTGTATTGAGCCTGATTCACTTGTCCTGAAGTCTTTGATTCTGATCCTGTATTTGTTGATTCTAAAGACTAGCTCCCCTTCACTGTTTGTGCTGATTATGGGTTCAATATCTTTCAGAAGATTAATTTCTGCTTTTCCATTGATGAACACCATCTCATGATATTCTCTTGTGATTGCCTTCATATCCTTCTCCGAGTCTCTCATCATCTTGTCATTGAGCCTATAAGCATATAGAATTTCAGCAGCTTTGACATCTGCTTCTGATCTTTTAACACCTGGAACTTCCAGTTTAGCTCTTTTGCACCTTAGTTGACTTTCCAGGAAGTTAAGTTGTAGATAACGAACGGTTCTTATGTGTTGGTCAGACATGGTGATGTTCTACATTCTACCACCTGCAAATAGTTTAATCACGAATGGATACATAAATGCTTGAGGAGTTACATTCATCATCATTCTCCAAAGTCTGTCTCTGAAATATTCATTTTCATTCGATTTCAACCATGGGATTTTTTAGGCTAAGATGAACAGTTCAACAATGTTCAACTTTTTCAGTACACTGGTAGATACTTTCATCTATAGACCATCTCTGTGACTGATAGTGATCTTCCATCCATTCTTCAGAATGTTCACAGTAGTTCTAGTAATTACTTTACTGAAATGACCATAGAACTCATGGATGTTTACATATGTCTCTCTGTAGTGCTCCACAGTTCTCAACAGATTAGAGTTTCCAGGGTCTGAATAGTGATATGTTTCTAGTTTGTCCATTTTCTTCTTTATTTCTTCCCATTTGCTTCCTTTCCTGTTAGCTCGAAGATATGTTTCTCTCTCTTCTCTGTTCCTTCTTCTTTGAATAGCTCTTTGAATTCTTGCTCTAAATCTTTCTATTTCTTCTTGAATCTCTAAATAAGAGCGATTGATTTTCTCTGTGATTCCATAGTATAGACAGTCATCTGAGAAAGCATCTTCATCTTAAAATTCTTCATCCTCAGAGTTGATCCTTCTTTCTTCCGTAGCCACTTTCTCGAATCTTGGCTCACACCCAATCGGAACATCACTTTCATCTATTTCGCCATCTTCTATTTCCTCTTCAGAAAATAAGGGTCTTGGAGCATATATCTGAGACAACAGATTTCTCCGAGTTGTAATGATTTGGCTCAGATGTCCTAATTGCTCCCCCTGAGATGTTACACTCTCCTTGAAGAATTTTTCCTTGAGGAGCACCCTTTCATCAATTCTCTCTTCTAGCTCTTCCTTCATCTTATCTTCAAATTCATCATACGTACAGTATTTTGAAAGGCATCTTGAACTAGATTAACAGCAGTGTCTATTTTTTCTTGTTCTACTAACCTTTTCTCCCCCTCAGTTGGGTTATCCTTTAGAGCCGGTGTTGATTGAGCATGTGAGGTCGAGACAGGGATCTCAAGAGAAGCAAGCAGTTGCTTGCTGACTGAGGTAATTTGCCTAGTACTAGCATGAGCTGCTTCAGATGAGACCGGGATCGTCGCTTGCTTGCTAACTGAGATCTTTGGCGCAGTATTGGCATTGCTTTTCCTTTTCCTTTATGAGAGAAAGATCGCTCAACGAATTCCCGTAAACTGGCGAATGCTGCTTGCTGATATTCAAGTTGATCGGAAAGACTGGCGATCTGATGATCTCTGAGAGATAGTTTTGTCTGAAAGTGTTGATCTTTAAGAGCCAGCTGTTCCTTGAGACAGTTGACTTTGAAAGCTAGCTGCTCTTTAAGATAATCTTTAGTGACATAGTTTGATAGATCTATAGGTGTAGTGTGGATGGTAGGTGCTCACAGGCTTCTCGCACTGTATCGCTCAACACTCTATTATAACGACTCGTATATTTTATTATTTAAATGTGTAATTGTTAAATAATTAATAAATAAAATATGTGTATTGGTAGTGTCAGCAGTGTATTGTGTGTTACTATTTTTATATGTGACTGTGGATGTATAGGGATTATTTGTGTAATAAATAGTGAGTGGTATTATTCAGTTCTACTTTAAAAAGTGGATTTAATTGCAGATTTATTTCCATAAATATTTAGATGATCTCTAAAATTGGTTTTATAATTTTATAATTACAATAATTATTTTTGAGACTTTCTAAAATTGAGAAATCAATATTTCATTCATTATTTATTTTTAAATGATTTTCTGAGTGTGATTAATGATAAAATCCATATTTAATTATGGAAATCTTCAAAAATTATAAAACTTATATTTTATTAAGTTCCTATTATTCTGAGAATTTTAAAATTATTTTGGGAATTTTCGGAGTTAGTTTCACCCGCGCGTCGATTCGTTTAGTTAAGAAAAGCGGGTGTAAATTGCGTTTCAAAAATTGTTTTAAAATTAGGAAATTTATGTTTTTATAAATTTCGGGATATTTGCAACATTTTAAAACTATTTTCGTAATTTTCTGAAATTGTTTTGCGGGCACCTAGGTTCGTTAAATTCGAATTTCGGAATAAACCGAGTCTCATAATCTTCGTAATTATCCAGAAGTACACGTGTTTAACTCTAGGAAACCAGGTGGGAGCGTGGCAGCAGATTATTGCTTGCCTTATGTACTGATAGATATCAATAAAACAAATATAGAAGGTAATACCCCTGTGACCCCTTTTACTCTTAATCACTCTCTATAAAATCGAATTCACGAGGGCTTAATCTCTTCCCCTCGCGTTTTTTGATCTCTCCCTGTTAATTCCACCTCTCCCACTCTGTTTCCCCTTGTCACCGTTTGTGATCCTGTGTTTTCCGGTAAGTCACCGGTGGTTATGTGGGTGATTCAGTCGTGTATATATTTATGTATATGAGTATATACGCCTGTGGTTAGTTGGTGCGAGTCTGTGTTTGTGTTGTGCTCGATCTCTGATTTTGCTTCTCGGTACGCTGTCTGGTCTCCGCCCTTCCGGGTTTTTTTTTCCGATAAAGGTGGCGCGTGGCCGTTACTTCACTATGGTTCTGTTGTCGCCTGTGCGGTGCT
The DNA here is from genome assembly GCF_009905375.1 of Apium graveolens. Taxonomy (NCBI): domain Eukaryota; kingdom Viridiplantae; phylum Streptophyta; class Magnoliopsida; order Apiales; family Apiaceae; genus Apium; species Apium graveolens. The sequence goes on from NC_133653.1 coordinate 67,806,599, forward strand.
AATATGGCCGTAGTTGTATCTGCTTTTCTGTTTCGCTCGTTGTGCGCGTGTGTTTGTGGTTAAGATTTTTTATTATTTTTTTATGTTATTTTCTGCAGGAATTCGTTGAGTAAAATTCATGAAATAAAATAGAATTGCGTGCGGAAATTATTTAATCGGTAGAATTTAGCGTTGGAAACCCGAATTAATCGGGTACCCGCGAATTTTACCGTCGTCCGCGATGAATTTCGACGAGCGGACGGTGGACGATGATTATGTTTATCTGAGTCCTAATATTTGAAAATAAATAAATATGAATAATAAATAATAATTGTAATTAAGTTGAAATTCGGAAATGCGTGGAATTATAATTGTAATAAGTTGGTTCAAATCGGTGGTTGGAAATTGTTAATGTGGATTGGTTGTGATTTGACGTCAAGTTGTTCGACGGGTAGGCCGATAAACAGAGGAGGTGCTGCCGAATTTTCGGAAATTAAATTCGGAAATTCGGGACATACCCTGTAATTATCGGAACGTCGAATGAATATAAATAAGTATATCCATATATTCTGTGCGAAACCTGATTGCGATGTGATGAACTATTTTGCCAAATCGATGACCCTGATTTCGTAAAATTACGAGTATACGTATTTTCTGGAAACAAACACCAACCCGATTTCTCGAGGACGTGAACCCTGACTGTTGGATTGTTATTGTATTATAATAATGTATATAATTACGAGTCGGGTTTGAATATCGTTGGGTAGACTTGGTGTAGAGGATATGTCAAGCATACCTAGACGTCTAACGTAGGGTATTTCGGCTCTGTAGGTTCTAGTCGAAGGACTCAGGAAATTGGTATCGAACTAAGTTGACCTAGTGATCAATCGACAAGCACAGCGAGGTTTCCAATCGAAGGACCTGAGCGTTGAAGTCGGATCCAGGATAGTCAAATAGTAAAGCGATAAAGCCGAGTGTTCCAAATCGGTTCAAGGTCAATCAGAGATAGTTGTATCTCTCTACAAGGCAAGTACCCCTGACCATTCTTTTATGGTTCAGTATATGTGAATAACTAAATGTTTTACTTTCGTAATGGAACAGAAATGTTTTAAGTTACGTATCCCCTGTGTTTGAAAATGTTGTTTAAAATTATGTTTTTGGGGAAAAGTAACTTCTGGAAACACCTATCTCTAAATGTGATTTAAATGAAAAGAGGATTTGAATAGTATGCTGTGACAGAATTGATTTTGAAAAGAGATAGGTAAAAGTGATGATTTTGAAAACTGGATTAAAACGATCAGATATGGGATACGTTGGGGCCAGAGTGAGCCTATTGAGTTGGCGTAAGAGGCTAATTCGGTTGCGCACACTGTATAACCGTTTAGTCCAGCAGGTCAGGGACCTAGCTAGTCTCTGAGTTCCGGAACAGGTAAATGAGATGGCAGTTGGAGCCATAAATGAGATGGCAGTTGGAGCCGTCTGGTATTGATAGCCTGATCAGCTGTCTTCACATATCCGCTACGTATTTGATTTGGTTTTGTGATTCCCGCAAGGGTACGAGTATTTGATTGATTCAGTTTTGAAATTGTTTAAAAAAGCAACGTGTTTGAGATAGATGATTTTGTGGTTCCAGTAACGGAACAAGTGATTGAGGTTCCAGAAATGGAACAAATGATTTTGGGTCGCCGTAACGGGACAATGGTTTTATGGTTCCTGTAATGGAACGGAAGGTTTGAAAATGGAAATAGCATGCTAAAAATTAAACAATGATTTTGTTTATGCACAGCACACGACTGTTAATCTTATTTTACAGAGCATGCTAGTTTTGATATCCAGTTTATATCTGTTTTACATGTTTCTGGCAAGTTATGAATTCTGTTCCTGTAACTGTTTTACTTTAAATTATTTTACTTGTTATTCATATAGTGGTGCTGCTGAGCAATTAATTGCTCACCCTTGCAGAATATTTTATATGCATTGCAGATGCCTAGGAGATTCTTGCACGGTAGTCAGGGCAAAGTTCCAACTCCATTCGTGTCAGACTCCTCTGAGGTAGTTGTGTTCAGACCAGATGAGGTTTGTTGAGTTGCTGCATTGAATTAGTGGTCAGGATTGTGTAAGGTAAAATGAGTTGTGTTAGTTGAGCAACCTAAGTCATACTTAAACCTGGAAAAGGTATTGGTAAAGGGGTCGTAGTATATGCATTATTAATGAGTTAGGCTGAATTATGATTGTTATTATTATTGTTGGTGACGTCAACTCCAGACCCCGGGGTTGAGGCCGTCACATCTATCACTCAGTTTAGGGTCATGTGTGTCACTCGTTCTCACAAGTTTACTCCTCTCAAAGCTCCGAGTTCTAAGTGTATCTGTAGAAGACACTGGAGCCATCCTTAAGGAGGTCAGCAGTGGTGTAATGGGAGTTCGCAATTCCCGATCCTTGTCTGAGACAAGTTGCCTGTCATCAGAAGATGACTCATCCAGAGTTAGAATCTCTGGGGGGAGCACTAGGGCCTTCATATTTGGCATCTGATCCCCAGCTTCCCCTTGTATCTGTGAAGAAACATTCCCCTCAGGCTCACCAGTTAAATCTGGTTCATCGCCAATGTGTTGCCGATCCGCGCCTACGTCAGATCCACTATTTGCAGATGCATCCAGGTTTATTAGTCCTGGGGAGGTAAGTGATGTGCTAGGTTTGACAGCGATTACAACACTCTCTCCTAACACAAGTGAAGGCAGTTGATCCATTGAAGGACCTTGAACAGGATATTATAACCGTAAAATGGTTGAATTCCCTATTTCTTTCAATACTTCCTCACCAAATAGTACTCTTCTAATCAACTCATTTAAAGTTTCAAGAGCTTGGATATTGGATAAGGTGTTTGACTCATTACGGGATGTCATGGCTGACGGTCGAATTTCAATAGATCTACCTTGTTGAGAAGATAGATCTAGTAACTGTGTAGTTGCCTTTTTAGCTAGAGAATCCTTTTGAGAAGATACCTGGAGGTTTACAGTTGTCTCAGGATGTTCACTACTTTGCTTCATAGGAGACAGAGCTACGGGTTCTCTCAAACTACATTCCTTATTTGCTGCATCTAGTGCAGTTTCTCCCTCTATTTGCATGGGGTCCTTATACTCCAGGGTTTGAGCTAGGAGAGTTGACGGTGTTTGGTTGGGCTCTAGAGGGTGGTTATGAATTTTTGGCATGCCAAATTCACTCCCTATCCTATCTACTTATTCAATAAGTAGCTGTGTGTGCTGAGAATCAAGGTGTAATTGATCTATGCTAATGAAATCAGAGAATGCTTCAAAAGTATTACTCATAGCATAAGTACCCATACTTGAGAAAATTGGTCTGTAGACAGATGTATTAGAATGAGTAGACTCAGCAGCTTGATGGGGTGGACTAGCAGCTTCAAGTTGAGGTTGTGGAGAATCTTCAGGTTCAACTTCTTATTCTTGTTCAACTTCAGCCTCTTCTTGATCACCATGCTCAGGATCAGATTGATCTACTTCTGCATTCACATTTTCTTCAGGTTCATGATCAATGTTTTCCTGTGGGTCATTTTTAGCTTGAGGTTCATCTTCAGCTTCTTCTTCTTCATATTTAGCATTGATAGTGGCAAAGGCATCTATCATGTGGTCTGTTAGGAAAATAACCTCTGAATTTGGATAGTTCCCTTTCTTGTGTAACTTAGTCACTAATAGTTGAGACAAGACAGGAGGATCTTCCAAGATGTCACTATGAGTTGATGTCTTTTGGGCTTCTGACAGTTTTCCATTGAGCAGTATCTGAAGAAACCTTGCATATAGGATAAAGTTTTGACGATTCGATTGGTTCTCCAAAATGTGCTTCATGAATAACCGTCCAAAGTTGATGTGAAGATTATTCGCGACAGCAACCCCAACAACTTGATTGAAGATAGTTAGTCTATGGAATCCAACCGTCTTGGGAGCCAAGCAGTGAGATAGTATATTGAAGAATAGATTCCATTCCTTCGGAAGATGACTTTTGTGGAAGTGCCTTGGTAAGTCATCATTCATTGTCATTGTGCTCCTTATTGCTCTGAAGAAACTGAGTAATTCCCAATCTTCTGGAGTGTCATTAAAATTATCACGAGGTAATTGAAGATGTTCATTGAAGTCATCCTCTGTAATTCTGATTGTATCATCACCAATATCAAAGGAAAAAGCTAACTTTGCATCTTCAGAAGAATCTGTAGCTGTTGTATGTACATGCCTGAGAAGCTCAACATTCAATTTCACATTAATAGTTAATGCGAAGCGCACAATGGAGTGTTCGTTTAGAAAACGGATCCAAATCTCAAAGTGTACCATTTTCACGGGATCACGTTCAATAATAAAAACAAAATTGGTTTTTGGAATCTGAATATTATTTCCCATTTAATTAAAATGAGAATAAAATTTAGATTTTAAAATGAATTTAATTGTGCCCTTCGAATTATGAGATTAAAAAAGATCAAAATGAACTACTAACACACACTTAATTAATTAACCAAACACAACCTTAAGTAAGAATTTAGGTTAATAATCAAATCAATTAAAAATAGCCAAACAAAGCCTAAAACACACTAGAACAAATGTAAATCGATTTCAACAAATAACTGGTGGAATTGGTTGAAACTGATCTTAAAATGATCCTTATGCAATGGGCTTATAGAATCTATAAAAATTTAAAATTTTAGCAGAGTTCTGTTACTGATTTGATCAAGTTTAAATTTCTTCCCTCTCCCATTTTTTTGTTGTACTTATATTAATGAAAAAGAATGAACTGTATGTATATATATACTCGCAGCAGCAAAAAAAAAATACACTAAGTGTTGTGTGGCGACAGTTCTCTATGGCGACCACGGAGCATATTGATGTTCGGGGTTACTTCTGTGGCGACACAGGAGATATACTTAGAAAATTTCTAAGTTAATCTCTCTATGGCGACACAGATGAGATATACTTAGAAAATTTCTAAGTTAATCTCTCTGTGGCGACACAGATGAGATATACTTAGAATATTTCTAAGTTAATCTCTTTGTTGCGACCCAATGCTCAATATATATTTAAAACACCTTTTTAAAATAAATCATTTGAAAAGGATGTTTAAAACAAATAATAATTCACAATTATATTTCACTAATTTTACATATATTATCATTTAATTGAGAACACTATAATTTTATGAAAAATAATTATGCTGCAATATATTTAACATTAATTTCAATGAACCCCTTTAAATATTAATTACTTAAAGTCCACTGAGATTAAATTAAATAGCTTTATCAATATGAATGTGCTCAACCATATATATAAATTGTATGTAAGCACAAAAATGATTAAATTACGAGAAATAATTAATGACATGTAAATTCAGATGTCCTTAAGATATTAAATTTAAACAACAAGTGAATTTAAGCAGAATAAATTACAGTTATTGACTTCCAAAATTAAATAGAAATATTTAACATCCCAAGTTCACTAACCAACTTAGAGAAAGTGTTTTTATCAAGTGGTTTGGTGAAGATGTCTGCAATTTGATCCTCTGTGGGTACAAAGTGTAACTCCACAGTGCCATTTGTGACATGCTCTCTGATAAAGTGATACCTGATATCAATGTGTTTTGTTCTCGAGTGCTGAACTGGATTGTTTGAGATTGCTATTGCACTTGTATTGTCACAGAATATTGGGATCTTTGACACCAACAGACCATAATCCTGGAGTTGGTTCCTCATCCACAATATTTGAGCACAACAGCTTCCAACAGCTATGTATTCAGCTTCAGCAGTTGATGTGGATACTGAGTGCTGCTTTTTGCTATGCCAGGATACCAATCTTCTTCCAAGAAACCGATAGCTTCCTGATGTAGTTTTCCGGTCAATCTTACCACCTGCAAAATCTGAATCTGTATAGCCAACAAGGTCAAAACCTGTACCTTTAGGGTACCAAATTCCAAGATTTGGAGTTCCCTTAAGGTACCTAAATATTCTTTTAACGGCTATTAGATGAGATTCTTTTGGTTCAGCTTGAAATCTAGTACATAAGCATGTTGCAAACATGATATCTGGTCTACTTGCTGTGAGGTAAAGTAATGAGCCTATCATACCTCTGTAGCTTGTGATATCAATTTTCTTACCAGTTTTATCCTGATCAAGCTTGGAGGTTGTTGGCATGGGAGTCTTTGTTGGAGTTGAATCTTCCAGATTATACTTCTTAAGAACTTCTTTTATATATTTGGATTGAAAAATGAATATTCCATCTTTCCTTTGACTCACTTGTAAACCAAGAAAGTAGTTTAACTCTCCCATCATACTCATCTCGTACTTACTCTGCATTAGCTTAGAGAATCTCTTGCAAAGACATCATTAGTAGAACCACATATCATATCGTCAACATATACTTGAACTAATATCATATCAGATTTATGCATTTTATGAAACAGAGTCTTATCTATGACACCTCTAGTAAAACCATTTTCATGTAAAAACTCAGAGAGAGTGTCATACCATGTCCTTGGAGCTTGCTTAAGACCGTACAGAGCTTTAAATAGAAAGTATACAAAATCAGCCAGATTCGGATCTTCAAAAACTGGTGGTTGTTCCAGATACACTTCTTCTTCTAGCTCCCCATTCAGGAATGCACTCTTCACGTCCATTTGATAAACTTTGAATTCTGAATGTACTGCGAATGCCAGAAACATCCTGATTGCCTCAAGTCTAGCTACTGGTGCATAGGTTTCATCATAATCTATACCCTCTTCTTGAGAGTAACCTTTAGCTAACAGTCTGGCTTTATTTCTCGTTACAATGCCATCTTCATCTAGCTTGTTCCTGAATACCAATTTAGTACCTATCACTGACTTGTTCTTTGGTCGGGGTACCAGCTTCCATACCTTCTGCCTCTAAAACTGATTGAGTTCTTCTTACATAGCAATAACCCAATCTAGATCTTTCATTGCCTCATCCACTTTCTTAGATTTCATTTCTGAAAGAAACCTTGAAAAATGACATTCATTCTGAGTGGCATGTCTAGTTCTTACTCCTGAGTCAGGATCACTAATGATTAATTTAAAGGGATGGTCTCTGTTCCAAACTTTTTGACGAGGCAGATAAGATCTTGATATTTCCCCTTATTTAGCATGATGTTGATTGTACACTGTAGATCCTCTTCTTGCTCCCCCTGAGTTGCTGTCACCATGACTGGATGATTCTGATCTGTTTGTAGTGGTTCTTGATGGGGTTCCTGAATGATTATCATGATCATTGTTTCCACCATTATCACCACTTGATCCTGAATTAGCATTGCCCTGAACTACAAGCATAGTTCTAGCAACCTCAGGTTCTATTATATCCAAAGGATCATCTGATAGATTCTCAAATTCCAGAGATTCGGAATCCTTTTGTCTCTGCAGGCTTGCCAACTTGGTATCATCAAATGTTACATTAAGGCTTTCAATCACCTTCTGATCAGAAATCATATAAACCCTGTAAGCTTTAGATTCCAGAAAGTAGCCAAGAAATATGCCTTCTTCTGCTTTAGCATCAAACTTTCCTAGATGTTCATTTCCTTCCTTTATCACAAAGAATTTAGCACCAAACACATGAAACTATTTCAGTGTTGGTTTCTTGTCAACCATAATCTCATAAGGAGTCTTGTCATGATCTTTGTTAATCAGGGTACGATTTTGAGTGTAACACGCTGTGTTGACAGCTTCAGCCCAAAAGTAGGAAGGAAGTCTTGATTCACTTAGCATAGTCCTTGTTGCTTCAACCAAGGTACGATTTTTCCTTTCTACTACCCCCATTTTGTTGCGGAGTCCTTGGAGCTGAGTACTGTCTCGAAATACCTTTCTCCGTACAAAATTCATTTAGAAATGCATTCTTGAATTCTGTCCCATTATCTGATCTGATCTTTCTAACAGGTAGTTTCGCTTCCATCTCAATCTTCTTTATATGATCCACTATCAGCTGAGGTGCTTCATCCTTGGATTGTAAAAATAACACCCATGTGTATTTGGATAAATCATCGACCATCACTAAAGCATATCTTTTCCTTGATAGTGACAATACGTTCGCTAGACCAAATAAATCCATGTGAATCAACTGAAGAGGTTCAGCTATACTTGTCATCTCCTTGCTTCTGTGCAATGCTTTCTTTGATTTCCCTTTTTCACATGCTTAACAGAGTCCTTCTTAATAGAATTCCATTTGTGGTAGTCCTCTCACTAATTTTCTCTTGATCAGAGAGTTCATTGTCTTGAAGTTCAAGTGCGAGAGCTTCTTGTGCCATAGCCAACTTAGTTTTGATGAAGCTTTGTTGTAGAAACATCTGCTTACTCCATCACAGGTATACTTCAAGTTAACTACATACAAATTACCTTTCCTTACTCCCTGTAAAACAAGCTTCTCATCTTTCCTGTGAGAGATCAAACATCTTTCTGTTCTGAAATCAACATTGTATACCCTGTCATGAACTTGCTTATGCTCAAAAGATTATGCTTTAATCCTTCCACAAGAGATATGTTTTCAATGATGACATTGCCAATTTTCAAATTGCCATATCCCTTATTAAATCCTTTTTTGTCATCTCCAAAGGTGACTATAGGGCCAGCTTTCTCAACCACACCTGTGAGCAAGGACTTTTCTCCTGTCAAGTGCCTAGAACACCCACTGTCCAGAATCCACATGATCTTTTCTTTTCTTACCTTACCCTGTAAACACAGATTGATTAAGAGGACTTTGGTACCCAATCTTTCTTGGATCCTGAAGGTTTAGGAGTAGAAACAGAATCAATAATTGAAACCTTAATAGGCTTGGCTTTCACTTTGACTGGCTCCTTCTCAGTGTTAGTCTCAATAGAGTTGTCAGACTTAGAAATAGGAGTAACAGTCTTGTCTTGTGTGTGCTTATTACTCATGCCTTTCTTAGTATTGATGTAAGTGCTAGCAGTTGCATGAAAAGCTTTAAAATAATTAGACATGGTAACAAATGCACATGGCATACATCCAACTATACCACAAGGTTCATGAAAACTAGGAATGGAAGGCATACCTGAAGTTACAATATATTCTACTTTACCTTAAGTGCATGCATGTGTAAGATGTGCAGCAAAATTGCAATTACTACAAAGCTTCCTAGATGTAGATGAGGAAGATGCAAAATCAGATTTCTTATTAACACCTACCTTGCCATTCCTGTTCTTCTTAGTCTTAACCTTAACACTCTCACCAGTCTTAGGGTTGACTATTGGTTCTGGTTTTTTAGGTGTTTCAGGTTCCTTTCTATCCACCTTAGTGCCTAGGTCAGCTATGGATTTAGCTTTCATAGCTGGAGCCTTAGGAGTCCTCGGGGATTCCTCTTCCTTCTCTCTATCCTCAGCAATCAATTCCTCATTGATTAGCAAACTTACTTCATCCAAAGGTTCTGAAACAGACTCAGTGAATAGCGGAGATACAGCATCCTTAATAACATATAGAACCTTTTCTGAGACAAACATGTTTATCTCTGATGTACCACTATGTTTCTTACTGTTCAGCTTAGAATAGTCAAGTCTGATTGAAGTCTTAGATTTAAACCTTTGACTATCTATTATCTCCTTCTGAGTCAGTGCTGCATTCTTAAATGCCTGTAACTTCTTTTCTAAGTCAGCAATTTGGGTTCTAAGAATGGCCTCTATGTCTGCATTGCACTTAACCTTATTCTCTAGATACTCATTCTTTTGTTTAAGGTCTTCTAGTCCAACTACAAGAAATTCTAATTCTTCATTCCTAGAGGTTAAACTCTCAGATTTAAGAACTAACTTATCATTTTCCATTTTATTTGCAAGCATGCTTGTATGAACATTATACAATTCTAGAGTAAGTTCATGCACAGTAGATTTGTATTCAGATATAGACATATCTATAGTGGTAAGTTTAGGCCTGAGATGATTGTGGTGATTCCTCTACAGAGTCTGCCATAAGGGCCAGATTTACATACTCTTCCTCTTCATCCGAATCAGTATCATCCCCGCTTTTTCCTTCAGCAATGTACGCTCTTCCTTTTTCCTTTACCACATAAGCATTCAGCTTCTGTTTCAACATCTCATTCTTCCTTTTTAGATCTTCATAAGTTTCCTTCTTTTCATAGGAATCATTTGATTTAACTGCCTTAGGCTTTCTGCAATCAGATGCAAAGTGCCCTAACTCATTACAGTTGTAGCCTCTGGTTTTGCTCTTGTCAATCTAACTTAACTTCTAGCCTCCTCTGGAGCTTGACCCTAACGAGTTGCTTCCTTTCTAAAATCTCCCTGTTGGACCCCTTGGTTTGTAGTTGGGCTTTCTTCTGAATCTAACATGACTAAATTTTGCAGCCATGTATGCCATAGATTTGTCCTCCAACTGTTCAAGTTCCTCTTGAGTATATAACTCACTTTCATCCTCTGGCTCACCATGGGTAATTTCAGCTACGACAATTTCTTTAATTGTTGAGGAGTGTGCAACCTTATTTTCTTGAGATTCTGGTTCACAAACTAGAAGTGTAGTGGTTTTTTCAAGTGTCGTACTCTTACTGTCAATAGAACCAGGTCCATAGATAATGGCTCTTTGCTCTTGCTCTAGCTCATGTGTTCTTAACTTACCATAGATCACATCCAGGGACATAGTGATAAAATCAGCTTTTTTCCTGATTGATGTGTTCTTTTGTTCCAGGTGAACTGGGAGCGTCAGCATAAACTTTCTGTTAGAATCTCTTATGGGGTAGACTTTCCGTTGCATCTTTAATTCACTTAACAGTCTTGTATATCTCTCAAAGAGTGAAGACAGTGCTTCTCCGGGTTGAAGTTTGAATGCCTCATACTAAGTCGTCAGAATATCCATCCTGTTTTCTTTGACTTCCTCTATTCCTTCCATCAAAAGCTCAATGGTATCCCACATATCTTTTGCACCGTTACTTCCTAGAAGTTGATGGCTCATATCATTATCAGTCGATTCCACAATTATGAGTTGAAGGCTTGTGTCCAGATTTATCAACTCCTTATCGGTTTCCGTATATTTAGACGGATCCCTGGGAGTGGATGAGGAAGGAATTCTCACACCAGTTGCGGTTGTGGATTCAGCAATTACTTCCATCGGAACATAAGGTCCATTCAGTAATATCCCAATGTAAAGTGGATTCGAAGCTTTCATAAACAACATCATCTTTTTCTTCCATAGGTTGTAATTATCTCTGTTAAATGGGGGAACCTTTATACTTCCAATTCTTTGGTTATTCATTATCATGGCGGAATTAAATTATTTAAAATTCAAAAATTTCAAGAAATGAGAATTTTTGAAAATTAAAAAATTCAAGAATTTTGCAAGAACTTGTTTCTTTCTCCGGATCTTAATTTGTATCTCAATCAACAAGCTCTGATATTAATTGTTAGTCCCAAAGTATCGTAGAAGGGGGGGGGAGGGTTGAATACGATACCTACAATCTTTTCGATTCATTTCAAGTTCTTCGTTAAAAGTACGGAATCAAAAACAACAAAAAACAATTCGAGGAATATATTTTTTTATTAATATAAACCTTGAGGTTGCTACAATCTAATCAATGTATTGATTAGCTACAATAAATTCAGCAGCATAATAGTATGTTTACAAAGATATAAATATGAATCTTTAATGGAGCTCTCGTAAACTTTCTGTGTTTGCTGAAGAAGATAACTAACTGAATGAATTACATTCAATTGCTACTTTGTAGTCTTTTCAAATTCAATGGACAGGTGGCCAATTCTTGTCCACTCATTTCATTAAATTTGCTGCACATTAAATCAGTGAACAACACATCTATGGCGACAGCTTTGTGGCGACAACATCACTTGTACCTTCTCTATGGTGACAGTACTGGGCGAGAGAGTTGCCCTGAGCATATCCCTGTGGTGACATCTTCTGTGGCGACAGCTCTATGGCGACAGGGTTGCCTTGAGCATATCCTTGTGGTGACAGCTTCTGTGGCGACAACTCTGCCTTGAGCATATCCCTGTGGTGACAGCTTCTGTGGCGACAGCTCCATGGCGACAAGTAGCGATAGCTGTCATGAATTAGAGAAATTTAGATCTTTGTCAAACCATTCTTCAATGTATCAATCATTTTTCTTCTGTTAATTGAATCAAAATACTTTCTTGAATGCTGATGTTTGGTGCACTGGTCTGGTTCACAAACAGCTAGTGTTGTGAAGATCCTAATTCAATTTATCTTGTGTTTCTGAGTTGATACAGACTGATGTTTATCCATTGCTTCTTTCACTGAACCCTTGATCTGTAACACTTGAAATCAATACATGTAACTGATGTCTAAAGCCCCTTGATGTCTTATTCTTCATGGCTGCTTGAACATAACAATGAACTTATTCCCATGATCTGTTAGAGGACTTAATGAATCAATCACATCATTTGGTTCTTTGTGTTTATCCTGTCTTCATCTGAAGGGTTCCTGTGCTTCACAGTTTAATATAGTTTATCTGTTTCTGTTTTCATGTTGAGTTATAAATCCTCGATTACATGTTACATTACATTATGCTTTACATTCTTGAAATCACAAATTAGGATAGAGTTATTGTCAATAGAATCTGTCTTAGTTGTGCTATTGAAATAGATAATTGTCATCTCCGCTGACTTGATACCTTTCAAGTTAGGAGAATTTGATATTATCCCGGGAATGGATTGATTAGCGGAACATGACGCGCATATTGAGTGTCAAGGGAAGAAAGTAAGATTTTGGTCCAAAAGTGATAAAGAGGTGATATTTGGAGGAAGAAAGCAAGATAGGAAGTTTATATCTACTATTCAAGCCAAGAACTTATTAAGACAAAGATGTGAGGCTTATCTAGCTCATGTAGTGGATCATGGCAAGTAACCGCCCAAAATTGAAGAAATTCCTTTCTTTAATAAATTTCTGACATTTTTCCCGATGAATTACCTAGACCACCTCTAGATCGAGAGATTGAATTTACCACTGATTTGGCTCCAGGGACAGAACCAGTTTCAAAAGCTCCATATCGCATAACACCTATTGTGATGAAAGAGTTATCACGCAATCACATGAATTACTCAATAAAGGAGTCATTCGGCCTAGTGTATCTCCTTCGGATGTGCCAGTACTATTTTTTTAAAAAGAAAGATAAAAGTATGAGATTATGCATTTATTATCGTGAAATCAACAAGTTGACTATTAAGAACAAGTATCCTCTACCGCGAATCGATGACTTAGTTGATCAGTTGAAAGGTGCATCTTGTTTCTCGAAAATTAATTTGAGATATGGTTATCACCAGCTAAAGATTAAGGCAAAAGACATTCCAAAGACGGTAGTTCGTACCAGATATGGACATTATGAATTTTTAGTAATGGCATTTCGATTGACTAATGTGTTAAATATATTTGTGATGTCATGTCTAATCTGATTTGTTTAGTTTCAGAACATACTATCAAAACTTAACTGGAAATCAGAACTTACGGAAGACAAGAATTTATCAGAACTTAAGCCATCAGGACTTACATCAGAACTTAAGTGCAGATACATTTCAGGGATGAAAAGAAACTGATTTACAGGAGAGGATCTTGATTAAACAAAAGAAGATATGCTTGGAGAGTTGTATAGCTAAAGGACTACAGTAGATAATCTATGATTGATGTATTTTAGGAAATAGAATATATCATATCAATTAGGAGATATCTTGTAATTGTGTAGTATATAAACACAGATTAGGGTTTACACTATATGTGTTATCATTCACGAGAATATTATTCATTGTAACACTAACAGCTCTTAGTGATATCATACATCATTGAGAGAGTAGATTAAACCTACTATAACAGAGTTTGATATATTGAATAAACTTGTTTTTTGTTACATACTTGTATTTATAATCGAATTGATTATAGATACTATATTCAACCCCCTTCTATAGTATCATTGAGGCCTATCAAGTGGTATCAGAGCCAATCTGTTAAGCTTACAAACAATTAAGATCCAAACAAACAATTAAGATCCAAACAAACAATCAATCATGTATGATCAATCAAAAACACAAGACCCTCAAGAACCTGCAAAGTTTCAACCCATTCAAAACACTATTAGATATAAAACCATCAAGGTTCCTATGCTCAGGGTGTCTGAGTACCCTGTATGGAGTGTGAAGATGGACATGTTTCTGGAAGCTACAGATCCAGAATATTTAGACAGAATTTATGATGGTCCACACAAGCCCACAAAGCTTTCTGTTGCAGTTGGGAATGAGCCACAGAAGATGATTCCCAAAGAAAAGAGAGAACTCGCCACTGAATACATCTCTTCAATAGGCAAGGATGCAAAAGTAAGACACTTGCTTTATAGTGCACTTGACAATGTCATGTCAAACAAATTGATTGGATGCAAGACTGCAAAAGAAATCTGGGATGCATTGGAAGTGAGATGTCAAGGAACCAATGCCATCAAAAAGAACAGGAAGACAATACTCACACAGGAATTTGAGCACTTTGACTCAAAATCTGATGAGTCACTAACTGATATATATGACAGATTCACAAAGCTGTTGAATGATCTGTCACTAGTGGATAAGGAATATGATCCATAAAATTCAAATATGAAATTCCTACTAGCTCTTCCTGAAAAGTGGGATTTGAAAGCTACTACAATAAGAGACAACCATGAACTTACTGATATATCTCTTGATGAAATCTATGGGATGCTCAAGACTCATGAACTAGAGATAGAGCAAAGAAATAAGAGGCATGGAGGGAAGTCTAAAATAGTTGCTTTAAAGACTGAAGAAAAGCCAATTGTCTCTAGGAAGGCAAAAGGAAAGGGTCTCATCATACAGTCTGATTCAGAGTCATCAGATTCTGATGATGATGATTCAGAACCTGAAAATTTATCTGAAGTGGATGTTGATGTAGAGATGATGCAACTGTGTGCTCTTATGGTGAAGGGTATCACAAAGATAGCCTACAAGAAATTCAGAAAGGGTAAGAAGTTTTCCAGGAAAGGTGGAAGTTCTGACAGGAAAGGGTTCAGAAAGACTGAAGGCAAAGGAGGAAAGTCTGACAGAGGAGACAACTCAAATGTCAAATACTACAATTGTGGTGAAAGAGGCCACATATCTCCTGATTGCAAGAAAAGAAAAGGTGATAAAGGCCAGACACTTATCACAAAGAAGAAAAACTGGGTAGACACTTCAGAATCCGAAGAAGAGGTGAAATATGCCTTAATGGCAAATACTGATAGCAGTTCTGATGTTGCTGAACTAAAGGTACCTCTATCCACTCTTGCTTTTGATACAGAAGATATTACTGAGTTGAGATTATTTTTAAAAAACATTTATATTAGTTATAGAGATCAGACTTTAGAGAATGAAAGATTAAAATCTGAAAATCTGAAGTACAAAAACAGAAATAGCTATCTTGAAGAAGAGTTATTCAAGATGAACACTATTTAGACAGAGAGAGATAATGCTGTGTATGTTAAGAATGAATTGCTTAAATAGAATGATTATCTAAAAAATGAATTAGAAAAAGAAAGAGAAATCATCAGGACTTGGACTAACTCATGCAGAACAACTCGGAATATTCTAAGTAGTGGAAACCTGGAAAGAGGGGTTAGGTTATAAAGATGGTAAAAGTGAGAAAGGGACTTTGCCAATTAAGCCAATTTCTATCAAACAGACTGAAAAGCCAAATGTAAATCCTGTTAAATTTGTTACAAAAACTGTTGTGTCAGATTCTGAAGAGATGAAAGACTCTAAAACAGAAGTCAAAGAAAAGTCAACTTCTGACAAATTAAAACAGGATAAACTAGCTTTGGTAAACATTGGCTTAATGACAAAGAAGTGGCTTAAGTATAAGCTGAAAGAGATTAAAAATGTGAACAAGGTAAAGGAAGCTAGGAAAAATAGGAATGGAAAGGAAGGTGTGAATAAAAGTAATAATTATATTCCTGTTCCTAATGCTCCTAGAAAGAAATGCTATAATTGTGGAAACTCTAACCATCTTGCTTCTTTTTGCAGGAAAAATAAAGATATAAACTCTTTACCTCCTAGATCAGGAGTTAAGAGTCAATATGTTAGGTTTAAACCACAAAATCCTTATTTTCATTGTGGTAGTTTATGGCATTCTATTTATACTTGTAAGAAATATCATAGTTTGTACTATGATTCTTATGAAATAAAACCTTCTTTAAAGAAAATTAGTGTAATTCCTTCTAGAGTAAATTTTGATACAAAGTCTGATCTAAAGTCTGATAAAAAGCATGTTAGCATAAACTCTGAAACTAAATCCGCTGTAAATGCTAACAAACTTAAAAAGGCCAAAGGATCCAAGCAAGTATGGGTCCTTAAAACTAATAAATAGTGGTCTTTGTGATTGTAGGGCAACAGGAAAAACATCCTGGTTCTGGAAAGTGGATGTTCAGGACATATGACTGGAAATAAATCCCTGCTATCAGACTTTGTGGAGAAAGCTGGCCCAGGAGTTTCTTATGGAGATGGCAACATGGGAAAGACTCTGGGATATGGCTATATCAATCATGGGAATGTCATAATTGAAACAGTAGCTCTTGTCTCAGGACTTAAACACAATCTGCTAAGTGTGAGTCAAATCTGTGACAGAGGTTATCATGTGGATTTCTATGAAGAACACTGTGAAGTTGTAAGTAATTCTACAGGAAAAGTGGTTGTGAAAGGTTACAGACATGGTAACATATATATAACACCCCCAAATCCGGGGTCGGAGATTCGGGTTGTCACGAGTTCCATTCCCGTTATCAATACTTAATCTTAACAGTCAACCAACTACTGCGTACTGTGACCCCACAATACACACACACACCACAAGTTATAGTCTCAGAGATGAATACCAAAAATAACACAAGTCATTTTATTCCACATTATAAGCCATTACACCTCAAGAGGGTTTCTGAATAAATTTACATTTCTTTGCCATTATTACAAT
This sequence comes from Apium graveolens, assembly GCF_009905375.1. Classification (NCBI taxonomy): domain Eukaryota; kingdom Viridiplantae; phylum Streptophyta; class Magnoliopsida; order Apiales; family Apiaceae; genus Apium; species Apium graveolens. Next base: position 67,823,552 of record NC_133653.1, read on the forward strand.
TCATATAGATACATAAGTCTGGTACATCAGAAGTTAGAAGCCTAGCCTATTGGTACTTCCTACCTCAGCTACAACAGCATCAACGCCTACAAGAAACTGCGGAACGTTTCTTATTCGCTCACAAATTGGGAGTTTTGGTCATGTTCATCTTGTCTATCTGTTGTTGTGTGATGAAAGAAGAAAGCAAGGGTGAGCAACAAGCCCACCGAAATAATATGTATAATAATTAACAATATATGAGCATTCTCATAGTACTCATGAAAGTCTTGGTCAAGAAGAAAAGAACCAAGTTGATATCTTAACGCGACCAAGTCGCAAAATATTCAGTATATATATACATATATACTTTTCACAATCATTAAGATCCTCTGACATGTATAATATACACAGAGTTCTGGTTTATAATTGTATAAAAATATCGTTGCAAGGTGATCTCATATATCTAACCTTGTCTCAGCATTTTTCTGAAAACCTTTGTCATTCATAAGATAATCATTAACTAGATATAAGTTTAAAAGATGAAGTTACAAGATACTCCAATATACTTATATCTTTTTCCGAATACTACTTGAACTACCACCGTTCAAGGTATAAATAATTCATCCCATAGATGAAGCTACACGACAAAACTTGTATAGAATCAATCTTTGAAATGTCATCAAAATGAAATGAAGTTACGAGATACTTCAATTGATGAAAACATCATTTTGAGAACTCGACCCTGCCAACACTCAACAATCGCCCAGCCGTAGCCTTTATATCGAAGTGCTCTGGGTAGTGTTGCAGAAATATCCAATTGGATGATGAACTCATTACGGGAGTTTGCCGCTCCAGGAAGACCACTTACGATGATCAGTCGCAGTAGTGCAACCCCACCATTTTCTACATGTAGAGGAGAATAGTCGGATTTACTTGTCAACCGAACCCTGGACTCCTAAGGAATGGACCGTCTTAGCGGAACTTCCAGGCCATTTGGGCCAATATAATAAGGTTGGGCCGGCGCCACTCGACCACTTACGCCACTCCTAGTTTAGATGAAATCCATGACTCTGAAACGTAAAGCTCGTCCCCCCTTTCCCCAAGTAGAAACTTGTTGATACGGCTCCACCAAGAAGTCGTATCTAGTTGGAAAGGAAAACTCACCGATATTTCCCAGGCGATGCCTGTTAATGGATTAACTAGTTCCAAGAATTTTACTTCCCGAGTATTGGGTAAGTAATCAAAAACTCTTTTCTCAAAACAGCAACCTTGTTGCGAATATAAAATACACCACAGAGCCGGATCCCTCAGGTTTTGAGAGAGTATTTAAATCCCCTTCGAAAGAAAGATCTTAAATATAAAAAAAATGAGTTTTGGGATCCGCCCTAACCTTTAAAAATCATTTTGAAGACTCGAAAACATTTTAAGAATGTTTGGAGTAATGTTGATTTAATGAAATAAATCAGTCCCGATATATTAGAAAAATACTGTATATTATTATTTAAATAATATTCCTATAAAGGATAATCTTTATAAAAATAATTGAAGTAGAAGTTTTAAAACTTATACTTGAAATGAATAATAAATAACCAAAGATATACTTAATACGAAATTACGATCTTTATTTGAATAATCGAAAATAAGTTTGATTATCGAAACATTATTCTTTAATAAAATAAAGAATATTATTTAATAAAATAAGCGGAGTCATAAGTCCTCGAATGAATATTCAAAATAATATTTATTAAATAAAATAAACGGAGTCATAAGTCCTCGAATGAATATTCAAAATAATATTCATTAAATAAAATAAAGTTATCGAATAAACCTTATTCGATTAATAGTTTTGAAAACTATATCTTATATATATAAATATATATATATAATATACTTTGGAACATCGTCTCTCGGTTTAGAAAATGTTCACCTTTGGGTCCCCTATACCAAGGGTATACGCAACTACTGCTAATCTCTAGCATAGGTATTATGCAACTTATAAGCATTTGAATCAACAATTAGATATCAAGATTACGAAACATGCATGCATATAAACCATATCAGCATCTCCAATATATCGCAAGATTTGCTAATAACCATCATGCATCTATCACAAGATAATGCATTTACATATATACATCACAACAACAGTATAACGGGTAGAAAACTTGCCTGAGTGTTCCCGGATAGACTTAAGCTTAGATTGGGTCTGATAACCTATGAACAACAACATAAGTCGGAATTAAACCCCGGTCACTTAAGAAACTAGACTTTAACCAATTGAACCCTAACGTTCTCTTATGGTCACTTCTACGCTTAACGAATCACATAAGTCCTTCGAGTACCCTCGGCTCCACCATTTTTAATAAATTAACCATTAAGAATTTTAAGGCGATTCTTTCACGAGTACTCTACCAACTGCCTAATCCACTTTACATAATTGTTTCATACTCCAATTAGTCATTTAAGGGCCTTAACCAAGGTTTCAAAGTAAGGCGAGGGGTAATGGTTCGTTGGCGAAACGCCGTTACTTAAAACTGTCGTTTCTCCTAAACCGTACATCGGATCAAGAGAACCACACATCAAAACGAAACTCGTAACATGAACTATCTAAAAACGGCAATGGTCAGAATCTAACAGTGAGTTCACGGGTCCTGAAGTTAAGAACAAAACAGTCTAAGGTAAATCGGGCATTACGACCGCTATGTTTACGCGATTTCCCAAATTTTACCATTCCAAATCATATCAATCCAACTACTAATCAACAACAACTCAAGATACACATCAATGCTACTGATTTCAGTCATAATAAGCCCAAGAATCTCAATTGTAAGTCATATGTCATAGGCCTATTTGTATATTCGAGGATTCAACTCAACTCAAATAAGAATGTAATAAGTAAATAGTGGATCTACCGTCAAAGAGATCTCGTAAAGTAATATCTGTCAAAGGATTCAGAAACAAGGTTCATCTACAAACTTGAGGAATTAATTCACTGGAAGAAGTTCAAGAAATTGATCATGCCTCAGTGATATAAATCAAGATTGTGGATTTAATAAAGTGACAGAGATCTCGTAAGGGTATCAATTAATTACAAGGATTTAGTCTGAAGAAAATCAAGAGTATCAACGTCAAGGCTTGAAGAAACGTCACGGAAGTTAGTCACTCATGAACCAGATAGTACATCGAGTGTCAACATTGAAGTGGTGGAATTGATTCATAATTGACAGTGATTTTCAGAAGATTTTCAGAAGAATGGTTGCTGCTCAAGATTAGTATTAATTCTCTATTAATTAATTAAGTCATATAATTTAATTAAGAAAATAAATTATATCTGCAAAGTTTAATTTATTGATTAATTGAATTAATTGATTAATTAATTCTGAATTAATATTAAGGTTTTTCAGAATTTTTAATTGGTTAAAATCTGTTTTAATTCCAAAAAGACAACTGATTGTATTAGTATGACAATCGGTATGACAATCAATAATCATACCGAAAGTCATGCTAATTCAGTTGATTGTCTTACCAGAATTATTATTAGATTAAAATCACTTATTAATTCAGCAAAAACAATCTGTTTGAACTACTATGACAATCGGTATGACAATTGATTGTCATACCAAAAGTCTTGCTAGTTCATTCTGATTGTCTTGCTAGCTCTAAAGATAGTCCTACCGATTGTCTTACTGAGCCAAAGGATTGTCATACCAGCTCTATTTTCATTCGGCTGAATTGATTAAAAGAAGCAGAAGCATTCATTCACATTATCCAACACAGAACACAAAACAAGAGCACAGAAAGCAAAAGCAGCCGCCTCTGGAACATTCCATTTTTCATCTGCTTAATTCAAGATCACATTTCTAGTTTGTAAAGTTAAATCCAAACCACTAGAATTATTTATCTTGTTCTTGTGTAACAATCTAGCGGATCAAAATCCCTAGAACTTAATCTCAAATTGCGTTTAGCATTTGATTCTAATTATTACAAAAATAGAAAAAGTTCATGTCGAATTCATTCTAGATTTGTGATAATTAATTTGAGATTAATTCCTTGTAATCGATACAGTTGTTGTAACACCTTTCAAGTTTAATAATATTCTTATTTAACTTGAATTTTGTTTCACATTTTTTTTATTCCGCATTTAAGTCGATTATTCGGTACCGTTTGTATTCAACCCCCCCTTCTACAAACGCATTGGGACCTAACAATTGGTATCAGAGCCTTCTGATTAACGAACAAATCAAGATCCTAGACTTTTGTGATTTTTCAACTCCTTGAATTTTTATTCATTCAAAAATTCATAATGACTTCACAAAAAGTTGGAACCGTTAAAATTCCACAATTTTTAAAGAGAATTATATTATGTGGAAGAAGAAGATGCTCTTATTTTTACAAGTGGCAAATCCCAAATATTCAAACTTGTTAAAGAAGGGGATAAGAACTCCGATGGTTATTGAACCGGAGGTGATAGTAGATGATGTTGTGATCACCAAAGACAGAACCTATCCTAAAGATCCTGAGGATTTTTCTCCTGCTGAAAAAGATGAAGCCTCATTGGATGCCAGCCTTCAGTTAATTTTAATTGATTCCCTTGATCCCTTGATGAACAGACATGTGATGAACTGTAAAAATTCCAAACACATGTGGGAAACTATTGAGGTGATCAATGAAGGCACAGAGGAAGTTAGGGAGAACAAGTTGGAGATCCTAACCTCTAAGTATGAATATTTTAAATCAAATCCAGGAGAAGGAATTACTGAAGTGTTTGAGAGGTACAATGCGTTGATCAACAACCTGAACATAAATGGGAAATATTATTCAATCAGGGAGGTCAACAAAAAGTTCCTTTTTAACACTGTCAACTCATCTTGAACATAGAATCACTGCCATTAGAGAAGCTAGAGATCTGAGTGAGATTTCTTTGGACAGGCTCTATGGAGTGTTAAAAACCTATGAGTTGGAGCAGATTCAACAGAAGGAAGTCTACGGGAAGGATAGAATGGTCAGTACATCTACTGCACTTGTAGCTGAAGGTCAACAACAACAGCAATCTCAACAATTGGAGAGAATGGTACAGTGTTCCAAGGCTGAGGAAAATATGTTAGTAGCAAAATATGATCCTCCTACTACAAATCAATCAAGTGATGATTTTTATTCCTTGGAAGAGCTGGAGCAATTGGAAGACAAGTCAATGGCCCAAATTGTCAAGAGATTCTCCATATCAGATTCAAGAGGAATCCCAAGCTTAAGTACAAGCCCAACTACAACAAATTCCAGAAAGGTGGATCTTCATCCTCTAACATCAGCAGTGGTGGATGCAAAACATGGATGGTTGATCGGAGCACCATTAGATGCTATAACTGCAATGAGTTGGGACACTTTGCCACAGAATATAGGAAGCCAAAGCAAGTAAGAAAGAACTCTGAAAGGGCTTATCTGGCAAAGGAAAGAAGCTGGGATGATACTGACAGTGAAGATGAAGATGAAGGAAATCTTGCTCTTATGGCTATTGATGGAAAAGCTTCATCGTCAAGAATAGAGGTAAAACTTTCTGATGCTGAAATGGTTTATCATCTAAGAGGTAACTTAGATTGTGCACGTCATGATAATGAACTGTTAAGTTTACAGATCACAGACCTTGAGAAAGAGGTCAATGAATTAAGACTTGTGCACATTAATCAAGAAAAATTAAAAGAACAAGTATCTTTTCTAGAGAATAGAGTTGACTGTTATAGAAAACTTGAAACTATTCTCAAAGACAAGATCACCGGTCTTGAGACTAAGGTTAGAGCCTACTTCAATTCTTGTTCGAAGGCTAAAGAGTTCTACAGTAAGCAATCTGTTAATCAAATATCTGGAATAGGTTATGATTACAATGTTGCTATTGGAGAATTAGGCATAAACTCCCCTCCTCGTGTCTGTGCTAAAGGGAGGGAAGTACCACATGTGCTTAAGGGTGTTGATGAACCCCTCTATAAATCATCAATTGTCGAACCATTTGATGCGACCTCTTCTGTTATTCAGGAAGAAATACGTGCTGAAGATCATGCTAATGAGAAGGTTGTTTCCAAGTCAAGTGTGTCGAAAGTTCCAGTCAAAGTTGTGAAAGCAACTGAGACTAACTCAGACACACATGAGTTGGATAACAAAAATGCCATGTCTGCTATGCATAAATTGCCTACTATTAATCACTCTCATAAAGCATGTGGTGTTTCTAATTGTATGTCTTGTGCTTTTAATATGATGTATGCTTATTTTAATGGTAAGCATGTTTCTAATGATAAGACTACTCCTCGTCAGCATGTGAATAACAATAAGCATGATAGGTCTAAGACTGCTAGTCCTTCTAAGGCTAGAAATGAGACATTTGTGCCTAAGCCTAAACAGAAATTTGTTAAGGCTGTTTATAAGGTCAAATGTTCAGTTATTGAGGATATTGAGACCATTAAAATTAAAAATGTTGTTTTGCCTGACAAAGGACAATTCTACAAGTATGTCGGGCCCAACCAAGTTTGGGTTCCGAAGAAGGTCTAATCCATTTGTAGTGCAGGGCATTAAACAAGTGTAACCGGTAGTGTGGATTCTTGACAGTGGATCATCAAGACATATGACCGGAGATAGAGCCCTGCTATCAAATGTGGATTGAGAAAGCTGGCCCACTGGTTACCTTTGGAGATAACAGCAAAGGTTTATCTGAGGGATATGGGTGTTTGCAAGCTGGATATGTTATCAGTGAAATTTTGTATATTGTGCTAGGTTATTATCAGGAAGCAGTATCTAACATATAGCACCAGTGACGAGACTTGAGAATATTACGACATATCAGGCACCTGATGCACATTACACTTGGAATTGGACTCTAGTAAGATGTGTACAAGTGTACTCCTGGTTGGTGAGTCAAAAGAGGAAGTCAATGCACCTCAGTTCATGGACTTTGCAGTTGCAGATCTATTGGACTATGCAATCTCTTCTTCACAATCTCACTACAGGATGGTATGAACTATTATACTGCTCAAGCAATCGTCATATTTATAACTCTCTTATCACTAGGCACAATCATATTGTTTTATATGTGCAGTGATATATTGATAATGCTATTATTGAACTCAAACTTCTTTATACATTAGTGATTTCTTATTTAATGAAAAATCTTTTGAAATCACTATTGTAAATCATTTTCTCTCTATTACCATATATTCTGTGATACAGGTTCAGTCTCCAATGACTTTCTTTCATTGACAGTCATGAGGTTGAAAACCCACAACATCTATCCCAGACTGTAAAGACAATCACAATAAACTAGATCCAACCAACACTCTCTTACCACTAAATGTAGTATGAATGAGCGTGAGGGAGATAGTGCCTTAGTGCACCATATAAGGAAGGTTCTGTAGTCAACCCAGTAGCTCTGTCTCCTACATAGATGAGTAGTATTTAAACCGAGACAACTGCTAGCCCCCATACATCTTCTCAAAAAGATATAATGGCTGAAAAGGCACAAAAATAGTTACTAGATTCATTCTCTCAACAGGGTGCGTCTATTGAATTTTGCCTGTCGGCCAAGGCATCCGATGTAGTGTCACCACTTCAAAAATAAACAATTCTTGATGCACAAGGAAAGGTTACACACATAAAGGATGAGTTGACGGAAACAAGAGTTTCGACCATTTTAAGGTCATATTCGATTGTTTAAGGTTCGTTAATGGACCAATTGCCTTTACAGGTGTTAGGAGAGGATACTGATCCAAAAGCCATATGTCAGTGGTCAGTGTCTACCTCCCCAGGCTTAAGTCCCCTGGATGCATCTGCGGATAGTGGATCTGACATAGGTGCAGATCGGCAACTTGTTGACAATGATTCAGATATTACCTGATGAGTCACAAGGAAATGTCTTCACAGACATTAGAAGGGAACTTTGATCTTTATGCTAAATTCGTTGGATCATTATTTACCTTCCCAGAATTCAAATCTGGAACCCTAAAAGGGAAACTAGCAACTTGTAGATTATGACTCAGATTCATCTGACGAGTTTAACTAGGATGGGGATTTGCGAACTCCCATTGCACCACCTGTGACCTCCTTAAGGATGGCTAAGGTGATTTTCCTTGCAGGTACAGCTGGATTATGGAGCTATGAGAGAAGAGTGATACACTTGTGAGAATGAGTGTAAACACGAGTGGAGAGAAGAGTGATACACTTATGAGAATGAGTGTAAACACGAGTGGAGAGAAGAGTGAAACACATGTGAGGTACACTAAACAGAATCACACACTCACAGTGAGGAAGAAAGAGAAACTACTTGTTATTTCTTTTCCAACCAAGTGAATATGAGAACTCCTTCAGACGATGACATACATTCCTTCTTTAAGGGGGAGATAAAGCTTAAGAAATAGTTTGGAGGATTCTTCAACTAAGGGGGAGAAATAGCAGGAAGGAAGAAAAAGATCATATGTACACTATACCACACCATTGTTGTTTGTAACTACGGATCCTATTGTACGGGAGAGGTGGTAAACACAAGGTGATTTTCTAGTAAGGGAAGAAGCTGTTTTCAAAAGGGGAGTACCATTGGTTTTTATCTGCGGATCCTATTGTACGGAAGAGGTGGTAAACGAAGGTGATCTTCTTTAATCAGTTGATTCTCACAGGGGGAGAAGCAAGAGTGATATGGGATTCTCAACAGGAAATGTGGTTGTACAAATGAAGATGGAACTACTTGAAGATATGTTCAGTCTAGAGGAACATCTACTTGGAATCTGGAAAATGTTAAATCTAGTCCAGAACTTTTCTACTATTTACTTTGTATTTCTTTTTATATCTTTTTCTTATTTATTTGTTAGTTGGGAAGAAATAGCAGGGAGGAAGAAAAAGATCATATGTACACTATACCACACCATTGTTGTTTGTAACTACGGATCCTATTGTACGGGAGAGGTGGTAAACACAAGGTGATTTTCTAGTAAGGGAAGAAGCTGTTTTCAAAAGGGGAGTACCATTGGTTTTTATCTGCGGATCCTATTATACGGGAGAGGTGGTAAACAAAGGTGATCTTCTTTAATCAGTTGATTCTCACAGGGGGAGAAGCAAGAGAGATATGGGCTTCTCAACAGGAAATGTGGTTGTACAAATGAAGATGGAACTACTTGAAGATATGTTCAGTCTAGAGGAACATCTACTTGGAATCTGGAAAATGTTAAATCTAGTCCAGAACTTTTCTACTATTTACTTTACATTTCTTTTTATATCTTTTTCTTATTTGTTAGTTGAGTTATCATCTAGGTATTTGTGTGTTATTGTCTAACAAACAAATAGGGGGAGATTGTAAGTCATATGTCATAGCCTATTTGTATATTCGAGGATTCAACTCAACTCAAATAAGGAATGTAATAAGTAAATAGTGGATCTACCGTCAAAGAGATCTCACAGAGTAATATCTGTCAAAGGATTCAGAAATAAGGTTCATCTACAAGACTTGAGGAATTAATTCACTGGAAGAAGTTCAAGAAATTGATCATGCCTCAGTGATATAAATCAAGAGTGTGGATTTAATCAAGTGACAGAGATCTCGTCAGAGTATCAATTAATTACAAGGATTTAATCTGAAGAAAATTAAGAGTATCAAGGTCAAGACTTGAAGAAACATCACAGAAGTTAGTCACTCATGAACCAGACAGTACATCGAGTGTCAATGTTGAAGTGGTGGAATTGATTCATAATTCTACAGTGATTTTCAGAAGATATTCAGAAGATTGGTTGCTACTCAAGGATTAGTATTAATTCTCTATTAATTAATTAAGTCATATAATTTAATTAAGAAAATAAATTATATCTGCAAAGATTAATTTATTGATTAATTAAATTAATTGATTAATTAATTCAGAATTAATATTAAGGTTTTTCAGAATTTTTAATTGGTTAAAATCTGTTTTAATTCCAAAAAGACAACTAATTGTATTAGTATGACAATCGGTATGACAATCAATAATCATACCGAAAGTCATGCTAATTCAGTTGATTGTCTTACCAAATTATTATTAGATTAAAATCACTTATTAATTCAGCAAAAATAATCTAGTTTGAACTACTATGACAATCGGTATGACAATTGATTGTCATACCGAAAGTCTTGCTAGTTCATTCTGATTGTCTTGCTAGCTCTAAAGATAGTCCTACCGATTGTCTTACTGAGCCAAAGGATTGTCATACCAGCTCTATTTTCATTCGGCTGAATTGATTAAAAGAAGTAGAAGCATTCATTCACATTATCCAACACAGAACACAAAACAAGAACACAGAAAGCAAAAGCAGCCGCCTCTGAAACATTCAATTTTTCATCTGCTTAATTCAAGATCTCATTTCTAGTTTGTAAAGTTAAATCCAAACCACTAGAATTATTTATCTTGTTCTTGTGTAACAATCTAGCGGATCAAAATCCCTAGAACTTAATCTCAAATTGCGTTTAGCATTTGATTCTAAATATTACGAAAATAGAAAAAGTTCATGTCGAATTATTCTAGATTTGTGATAATTAATTTGAGATTAATTCCTTGTAATCGATACAGTTGTTGTAACACCTTTCAAGTTTAATAATATTTTATTTAACTTGAATTTTGTTTCACATTTTTTATTCCGCATTTAATTCGATTATTCGGTACTGTTTGTATTCAACCCCCCTTCTACAAACACATTGGGACCTAACACTCTCACATCTTCTAATACTTTAACACATAAGGTATTCACCATAATCATTCACGTCACCGCATACGTATTCTGAATAACCTATTTCACAGACAATTCATAAGCTATCATTTTTGGAGACGTATTCCTTATTGGAGTAGATTCCCTTGACTCTTAGTGGATCCTTCACTGGGGCTAGTGATTTGCAATCCTCGTCATGTGCCCTTATTTCCTTTCCATGCATAAGAGGTGGATGGAACTTCGTCCGCTTGATTCAGGATACGTTGATTTCTGCTTGAAAACCTCTTGCAAGGAACGACAGTACAACGAAATGACTAGAAGGATTCAAAATTTAACAAAAATTAGAGTTGAAAAGAAAGAAGAAGTAAGGATTTGAATATGAATGAGACAAACACATTGGTACTTAAGATGGCCAGTCTTTCGTACCATATGGTATACAACACATGATTAGGTGGCGTCCCACCCGACTCTTCGTCATCCTGACAAAGCGTCTCACCATAACACTGTTTGTCCCAATCAGAGAGCAAAACTTAAGGGGAACAATTCAAATTTGAAAGGAATGCAATATCCTTCTTTTTGATATCATCATAAAGAGTTTATTAAAAAAAGAAAGTCATATCTTTTTAGAAATTAAAGAGGAATATACGCTGTAACATTTGAAGACAAGAACGACACCATTGGTCACCATCCATATTTCACTTGTATTCATCTTTCGAGCTTGTTCGATTATATTCCCATTGTTCCATATAACAATTTTAGAAAATACGTTGAAATGCCTTCGCAAATTAAGCATTCTGGTAGATTCTTACTTGTTAAGTCTTGCGTCTGTAACATCATATCTACACGTATAATATTTTAACAATTCGATCATAATGGCGTTCCCACCAGTTAATTTCGAGTTTCCTCTTTTTAATTTATAATAACCACGAATCATTCGACATAATGATCCTTTTGTTAGTAATATTCTTCTTTTAGAAAATGTCTGGAAATCTTCCCAATCTTCTTCGATCATGCCCAGGCTCCTTTTAAATCAATGAATTCTTTAAACTTTTATGATCTCTGCAACTGGATGAATAATCACTCTGTACACGAATTTTGTTATTAACCTTGTCAAACCGTTAAGAATAATCAACTTCTTCATAATCGCGGGTTACTTTGTTCTCTGAATTAACAATACTAAGTCTGAAACAAACATCCTTCCAGGTAATCCAGGTCTTTTAAAAACCAAGAAACTCAAGTAGTAACTTGACAACCAAGGTTTAAAACTTATTTTATTAAAACAGCCTTTGAAAATTTGTTAAGAAAATCTCTTTCGAGAGTTTGTTTAAGAAAATTTTGAAAATCTCACACTTGGTTGTCCTTACTATATGAGTTGGTTGTTGTCCTTCTTACCTATAACAAGGTACCAAGTTAAAGAAATAATCACATAAAAGTCCGTCCACTTCAATCTACCTTTTCTCCTTTATCGTGTCCATTTGCCTTCCTTAATCGACGAAACTTCAATTGTCGTTGCATGTCATCTTATTCATAGCTTCACATCAAAGCTTCCGTACTGGTAATACTCCCGACATTATCGTTGCAGTAGTTAAGTAGAATAAGCTATCCAATAGTCAACAAATCAGCTGATGTCACATCACCTTGTTACTATAAATATATCACATTGTCATAACACCATTAATTATCTTCAAGAAAACTCCAAAACCATAATCTCCTCTAACTCTCTTTTCAATACTTATCTAATCCATTCCACAAGCTAGTCATGGGTGGCCTAATCACTAATGGCTTCTTTTAATCTGGTAACAATTATCCTTCGGAACACCGGAATCTTCTTTCTAGACTTCTTCTCACCTTTATTTATATTTCAAGTACTCACCATTTACTGCAATTCCCGAATCCATCCTCATAGGTACAATTGCTTCATAGGACAAATTTTAAACTGGGGTATAGAACAGGGTATAGGGTAAACTGGAGAGATACACTCACAATCGAATGTCCAGTAAACCAAGAATAAACAAATGGAGGTTCTTAAATAGGTCGTCTCATATCAAGAGGTGGTAAAATAGCGTAGAATAGCTTGAAGAGGGGCAACTGTCATAACATAAGGTAGTACCATTAATACTGATGGAGGAACAAGGTGCAAATCAAATCTGAGAAAGGATGACGATCCTCGAGCGGAAAGTTCCAAACAGTCAAACGATACAAGGAAATCAGGATCTGCCATTGCTGTTGTCTGGAAAACACGTCGCAAGTTAAGAATCCAGAATCGCAATACGAACCGTGCCAGAGACCTACTATACAATCACGCTCAACCTCACAACGTCTTATCTTTCTATTTCCTATTCCTAATCCTAACCCTCTACCCAATCCCGACAATCTAGGCTTGTTTCAGTGACTTATAACCTGTAGCTCTGATACCAACCTGTGGCGCCCTCCAAACCCGGGTCAGAAGTTTGGGGTCCACAACACATATACAATACACAAACCTGTCTATGAAATATTCTTTGCAATGACCCTACTTTACATAGCCACGGATCGCAACAGGTTAAAGTATGAAAACAAGCCACAACCTTAACTTTTATTACAAGGTAACAAATCCCAACTAATTTTAACTTACAACTGATAATGAAATCCATCTTACAATCTTACTATCTCCCTACCGAATGAAGCTCATTCTAGCTCGATCCAACTCAATCCGGAACCTTAGCCTGCACTCTGGACTGAGGAACTTCATTATAATCCATATCATTTTCAACTGTAAAATATATAAAAAGATTCGAAAGAGTGAGCTAACTAGCTCAGCAAGTCATAATAACGATAACTGAGGTTAAACAATGATCAAATGAAATGATTCAGAGGAATCAAGTTTCTTTTTAACTAATCATTAGAATTAGATATTCATTTTAAGTTTTAAAAACCAAGGTTAGGCTGCTGATCAGTCACGCACTAACCCCGAGTGAAGCACACAGCTCTGCTCTACGAACTGGATCCAAGGCACACATTGGCCTAATTTGACCACGAATCAGGTCTGACCACGAATCTAGTCCACACAAAGAAAACTATCCAATTTTAAAACAATTCATTGTAATAAACAATGTAATTCAATAAGCAAGATCATAATCTACAGCGATAAAGCATTGGTATAAAAGCGTAATGCGATTCATGGGTATCACAAGGGTGTATCAGGGTATGTATAAGAAATGATTTTCAGCCTGTAAAAGGATCAAGTATTAGACAAATAATGATTTTTCAAGGTATGGTTCTTTGATGTTATAAAGAATAGTTGGGGTATAAAAGTTTCTGTGTTTTCAAACAATTTTCTTCCAGTGTTTGGTGTTTGGTAGTCATACATTTGGGGAATAGTATCTTATTTATATGGTTTGGTGTCTGAGGATCAACAAAGGACGGTTTACAAAGAATAAGGCTTATGTCTCAAGATCAAGAAAATCAGGGTTCAAGTTTAAATAGTTTAAAACACTTGCAATATAAAACATGAGTTATTTTGAATAATAACGACATGTTATAAAATAGTTCGAAAACATTGGTAATATATTTGAAGAAAAGTTCAGAAATACTTGCCTTACAGGGCTTTACAACTATTACTGATTGGCTCTGAGCCGACTCTGGATTCGACCTCAACACTTAAGTCCTTTGATTGGAACCTTACTGAGCTTTTCGACTCACCACCAACTATCTTTCATCTAATTCCAATTCTCGGGCATTCCGACTAGAACCTACAAGGTCGAAACATCCTAACTTAGACATTCGATTATGCTTGACATATCCTCGCTAACAATCTACCCGAACGTTAACAAAATCCGACTCATAACATACTTCATATAATAATACACGTATCACTTAGGGTTCACGTTCTCGAAAATTGGTTCGGTGCTCGTTTTCAGAAAATACGTATACTCGTTATTTTACGAGATTAGGGTTATTGAGTTTTGGACCGAACATTCAACGCAACATACAATTAGGTTTTGTATAAAACATACGTAGAGGTATTTACTTATACTCTCTCGACGTCCCGATAATCCTCAGATACGCTCTCGTATTTCCGTAGTTCGATTTCCCGGAAATCGGACAGCGTTCCCTTTGTTTATCGGACTACCCGTCGAAACATCATCGACGTCAATAACACAATCACAATCCAATTTTCACAATTCCACAACCATTCCCATACGAAACTAATTACACAACCCATTTTATTTATTCTATAAAAATTAGGACTCAGAATAAATTCATCACCGTCCACCGTCGACTCGCCGAAGCTCATCGTCGACGACGGCAAAATTTGCAGGTATCCGATGAAATTTGGATTTCCAGCGCGAATTCCGCCGATTAAAATAATTATTTCTGCGCGAATAAATTTATTTCACGAAACCTTAATGAAATACATCCTGCAGAAAATAACAATTAAGTTTCAGAATTAATCGAGATAGCACAACCGACAGCAACTACAACACAAATACAGTGCACAATACACACACGTCACACATGCGTGTTAATCACGCACACACTCATCACAGGGCCACCTTGCCGGAGAAACCGGCGGTAACCCAGAAAAACGGACACACAACAACAGCAAAACAAAAAGCTCGACTGTGATATACACAAGCATATGTGTGTGTATATATATTCAACTGACCACATCTAAACCGAAGTCAGGCAACCAGAAACAGAGCAGCTAACCGGAAAAGAACTCATCGGCGGCGAGCTCGAACCAGAGAATCACGAGAAAGAACATGGTGAAAAGATAGAGTGAAAGCGGGAGTGAAGAGAAGAGGGATAAGGGAGATGAGGAACACAGATAAGGGACTAAGAGGGATTGATGTTTTCACAATTGCTGGCTGCCTGTTCTTCCCCGTTTTATTTTTTCTCTTATCTGTTTGTTTTGCATTTTTATTTTATTATTATTTTAATTCAAGAACAGCTGATACATATTAACAGAGCAACAGAACACTGCCACATTTCTTTTTAATTCCCTAGAATGTGACACGTATGTTTCCCCCTTCTGGAAGCCCGGTTTTAACCCGCGTTTTATATTTTATTGAACCAAGTTGCGCATAAAACAATTCAAAAAATCATAAAAATAGTCTTAAAATATTACAAATATCCCGAAGTTTACAAAAACATAAATTTCGTAATTTTAAAATAATTTCTGAAAGGCAATTTATACCCACTTTTAGCAATTAAACGAATCGACGCGCGGGGTGAAATAAATCCCGAAAATTTCCAAAATAATTTTAAAATTCTCGAAATATTCCAAACTTAAATAAAATGAGATTCGTAATTTTTGAAGAAGTCTGGAATTAAATACAGAATTTACAATTAAATGTAATCAGAAAATCATACAGGGTTAAATAATTGATAAAATATTGATATTTAAATTTTGTAAAATCCCAAAAATAATTATTAAAATTATAGAATCATAAAACTAATTTTAGAGACAATCCAAATATTTACGGATTTAAAACTCTAATAAAATCACCTTTAAAAAAGTAAAACAGAATAATATAACTCAATCTTTAACTACACATTCCAATCCTTTACACCAATAAATCACAGACAAATAGTATATATCAACATACTACTACCAAAACCAAGACACATATTTTGTTTAATTAATACTTCCATAATTACCTATTTAAATAATTCAAAAATACACGAGTCATTATAATCAACATATATCTGCACCAAAAGTAAGTCCCTTTCCATGGTTGAGGTAGAATAGTGTTTTGTCAATACTTCATCTATTAAATCCACTTTCCAGAAGAAACTGAGCCAAAGTCTCATACCATGCTCTTGGAGCTTGCTTAAGGCCATAAAGTGCTTTGTCTAGTCTGTAGACATGATTAGGAAATTTTGAATCTACAAACCTGGAGGTTGTTCAACATATACTTCCTCTTCCAATTCTCCATTGAGAAAAGCACTTTTTACATCCATTTGAAAGACAGTAAACTTTTTGTGAGCAACATAAGCCAAAAATATCCGTATGGCTTCCAATCTAGCAACTGGTGCAAATGTTTCATCATAATCAATTCCCTCCTGTTCAGAATATCCTTTTGTAACCAGCCTTGCTTTATTCCTTATAATTATGTCATCACTATCAGTTTTGTTTCTGAAAACCCACTTTGTACCAACAACAGATCTGTTCTTTGGTCTTGGCACTAGGGTCCAGACTTTGTTTCTTTCAAATTCATTTAACTCTTCCTGGATTGCTTGCACTAAATCAGCATCTTGAAGAGCTTCTTCCACTTTCTTTGGTTCAGTCTGAGAAGGAAAGAATTATAAAGACATTCATTTGATGTAACTGTTCTAGTTCTGACACCTGCATCAGGATTTCCAATTATGAAGTCAGGTGTATGTGATTTAGTCCACTTCCTTGCAGATGGAAGGTTTTCTCTAGAACTGGATGCTCTCCCATGATCTATGCTATCTTCATCAACATTTTCTGATGCTCCCCCTGAAACTATGCTCTTTGAGTTGGATCCTTCAGAATTTGCGTTTCCAGACTTATCAGAACTTAGCTCATCAGAACTTGATGAATCAGAACTTGAAGAGCTAGTTATAGGTTCTGATGTTTCTTGAGATGTGGTTGTATCTTCAGTATGCTCCCCCTGCACATGTGCATCTTCCTTTGGCGTAGTCACCACAGTTTCAATAACATCAGAGTTTAATCCATCAGAGTTTGTAGTATCAGGATTTGGACTGTCAGGATTTACAGTATCAGAATTTAAATCTTCATTTTCAAATCTCAGCTGATCATGTTCATTGAAATCTTCAAGTCCAGTAATCCTCTTATCATCAACGGAGACATTGATAGATTCCATGACAACCCTTGTTCTTAAATTGTAGACTCTGAAGGCTTTTGTGGAAAGTGGATATCCAACAAAAATTCCTTCATCAGCTTTTAAATCAAATTTGGATAGCTGTTTAGGATGAGTCTTAAGAACAAAACACTTGCATCCAAATACATGAAAATACTTCAGATTTGGCTTCTTTTTCTTCACCATCTCATATGGTGTCTTTCCATGCTTGTTAATGAGTGTAGCATTCTGTGTAAAACAAGCAGTCTGCACAGCTTCAGCCCAAAAATAGGTTGGTAGCTTTGCTTCATCAAGCATAGTTCGTGCAGCTTCTATAAGAGTTCTATTCTTTCTTTCAACAACTCCATTTTGTTGTGGAGTTCCAGGAGCAGAAAATTCCTACTTGATTCATGTAGTAGGTGATAAGGCTCAAGAATTGATGATTCAGTCCTGCTCTTGAATGAAGATTTTCTTTGTTTTAGCTTCTAACATGAATCACAAAGGCCATCAGGAGCAAATACTGATTTTGGTAGTCCTCTCACAAGATCTTTCTTGACTAGTTCATTTATATTGTTGAAATTTAAATGAGAGAGTTTCTTGTGCCAATTCCAGCTTTCTTCAATTGATGCTCTACTTAACAGACAGATTGCAGAACCATCAGTACTTGTTGAAAGCTTGGCTTCATAAATGTTACCATGCCTGTATCCTTTAAGAACAACTTTGCCTGTAGATTTGCTTACAACTTCACAGTGTTCTTCAAAGAAATCCACATGATAACCTTTGTCACAGATTTGACTAACACTCAGTAGATTGTGTTTGAGTTCTGAGACCAGAGCTACTTTCTCAATGATGATATCCCAAGATTGATATTGCCATATCCCAGTGTTTTTCCAATGTTGCCATCTCCATAAGAAATACTTGGGCCAGCTTTCTCCACAAAGTCTGATAGCAGGGCTTTATTTCCAATCATATGTCCTGAACATCCACTGTCCAGAACTAGGATGTTCACCTGTTGCCCTCCAATCATAAAGACCACTAATGATTAGTTTTAAGGACCTAGACTTGCTTGGATCCTTTGGCCTTATTAAGTTTGTTAACATTTGCAGCGGATTTAGCATCAGAGTTTATGTTAACATTTTTTTTATCAACATTTACACTATCAGACTTTGTATCAGAACTTACACTAGAAGGAACAATGCTAACTTTCTTTAAAGAAGGTTTTATTTGATAATAATCATAGTACAAATTATGATATTCCTTACAAGTATAAATGGAATGCCATAAACTACCACAATGAAAACAAGGATTTTGTGGCCTATATCTAAAAGACTGACTCTTAACTCCTGACTTGAAGGTAAGGAGTTTATGGTCTTATTTTTTCTGCAAAAAGAAGCCAGATGGTTAGAACTTCCAAAGTTATGACATGTTTTTCTAGGAGCATTAAGAACAGGCTTATAATCATTGCTTTTATTCACACCTTCCTTTCCATTCCTATTTTTCCTAGGTGACTTTACCTTGTTTACATTCTTAACATCTTTCAGCTTATGCTTAAGCTGCTTCTTTGTCATTAAGCCTACGTTAACTTCAGCTGGCTTTTCCTGTTTTAGTTTGTCTGAAGTTAATTCCTCTTTAACTTCTGATTTTTTCATTATCAGACTTTACAGCCACAAACTTAACAGGTTTTACCTTTGGCTTTTGTTTAACAACTATAGGCTTAATTTCTACAGTTCTTTTATCATTCTTATCATCTCTATAACCTAAGCCCTCTTTCCAGTTTCCACTACTTAACAAATTCTGAGTTGTTCTGCCAGAGTTAGTCCAAGTCCTGATAATCTCTCTTTCCTTTTCTAACTCAGTTTTTAGAGATTCATTCATTTTAAGTACTTCATCCCTAATATAGAAAGCATCATCTCTATCTTTCTGAGTTTGATGGAACATGACTACACTCTTTTTCTAAATAATCATTCCTCTTTTTACAGGCAAGATTTTCAGAAGTTAATCTTTCACATGTTAAAGTTTGATCTCTATAACTAATGAACATAGTTTTAAGATATCTTCTCAACTCATTAATATCATCAGTATGAAAGGCATAAGTAGTTTGAGGTACCTTTAACTCAGCAGCTTCAGAACTGCTATCAGCATTTGCCATCAAGGCATAGTTCTCCTCACTTTCAGAATCTGAAGTGTCTGTCTAGCTTTTCTTCTTTGTGACAAGAGCCTTGCCTTTGTCACTCTTCACTTTCTTGCAATCAGGAGATATGTGGCCTTTCTCACCACAGTTGTAGCATTTGATATTTGTGTAATCTCCTCTGTCAGACTTCCCTCCTTTGCCTTCAGATTTTTCTGAAACTCTTCTTATCAGAACTTGCACCTTTCCTGGAAAACTTCTTTCCCTTCATGAATTTTCTGTATGCAATCCTTGTGATTCCTTTCACCATAAGAGCACACAGCTTCATCATCTCTTCATCAGCATCCATCTCAGGCAAGCTTTCAGTTTCTGAGTCATCATGACTATCAGAACTTGATGACTCAGTATCAGACTTTGTGATGAGCGCTTTTCCCTTGCATTTCCTTGAGGTAGCTGCTTTGGGGGATTCTTCCTCAGCCTTAAGAGCAACTGTCCTTGACTTTCCTCCTTTCCTCTTGCTTCTTTGTTCCATCTCAAGTTCATGAGTCTTGAGCATCCCATAAATTTCATCAAGAGTTGTTTTCTTCAAGATTATAGTTGTCTCTTATATTATGGCCTTCAAATCCTAACTTTCCGGAAGAGCTAACAGGAATTTAAGGTTTGAATCTTCAAGATCATACTCCTTATCAACTAGTGACAAATCATTCAAGAGTTTGACAAATTTGTCATATAAATCAGTCAATGACTCATTAGGCTTTGAGTCAAAGTGTTCATACTCTTGAGTGAGTATAGTCTTCCTGTTCTTCTTGAAGGAATTTACGGATGAGCGGAAGCGTGAGATAACAATTATTCCGTAAAAACCATATACCGCAATATATAGAAAAACATATAAAAGGGAAAAACTGAGGAATCGAAACCATACCTCTTGAATCGAAGCTTTATAAACTTGGAGTGCTAGCAGTTTGCTCCTCAGTGTGTGAAGCACTCTACCAGTATCCATCAAGAACGATCCTCTTCGATGAACCTTTTTTATAAACTAAGCTTTTTATAAAAATGGAGTTTTGGGAGAGAGAGAGAAGAAGAAGATGGAAGGCTAGGGTTTTCATAAAACCAAAATTGTGTGTTGTGTCAATGAGCATCCATCTCATTCTATTATAGGACTCTCCTAGGGTTTTATAATTATCTTTATATATTTTAAAACCCCACATTTTATCTTCATAAAATGCTTTAATAATAATTAAAACTATTTTAATCATTATTCCTTTTTTTAACTTTTTAGAAAAATAATTCTCTCTCTCATTATTCATCAAAGGAAATATTCTTTTATGGTGTGACCCTGTAGGTTCAATATTATGCCGGTAGTAGAAATAAATAATAATAAACTTTTATTAATTATTATATGAATATTAAATTTACTAAATATAATTAACTGATTAATTATTTATTCTACATCATGAGTGATGCTTCTCAACATATCGCGACTATCCGGATAATATGAATTCACTGCTTAGAATACCAAGAACATGTCAGTGAATAGTTACCGTACAATTAACTCTTTCTACCCTCCAATGTCCTGATTAAATACAAGGCATGGATCTTGTGTCAAGCCTATCTAATTTAATCATTTGCTTTCCCACTTACTATGCTCAGTTCTATGTAAATTAGAAACTCCTTTAATTTCATTCACTCTGGCCAGAGATTCCTGAACTAGCATAAGTGGATCAGCTTAGAACATTCTCTTCCTTCACTGGAAGGGGTAGATCCTTTATTGATCATACACTATCTTCGTGTACAAATTCCTATACCCAGTAGAGCCCTAATAATTGTCCCTGGAGACTAGGAACTAAGCCAAAGCATAGTTTAGTGTACACAAGATGACTATCTACGAGAAGCTTGCTTTAAACCACATATGGTTCGCAACAGCTTACACACACTAGGTTTTCATTTCCCTTGGAAAGAAAACCATCTGGCAATCTGCCAGATCTCATAGTCGTAGTAAGCAACAATCGCAAGCAAAATCCGAACTGATTTTAACAGGGCTACAGGTAAAAGGTTTCATCAAAGTCAATCCGTTGCCTTTGTTTGAATCCTTTTGCCACAAGCCTGGCTTTAAAGGTCTCCACCTGGCCATCTGCTCTAATCTATCTTTTGTATACCGTATACATAGATTCCATTTCGGATTTCATGGCACCTTGCCATTTCTCTGAGTCAACACTCATAGCCTCATTATAGGTCACAGGGTTGTCATCATCAATGATTGACAAATCATTATCATTCTCAATGACAAGGCCATAATACCTCTCAGGTTGGCGAGACACTCTCTCTGACCTACAAATGGGCTGTTCCACAGAAGGTTGTTCAGTCTGAACAGGTGTTTCCACTTGATCCGTAGTAGTTTGTGCTTCTTGAACTTCATCAAGTTCAATTTTGCTCCCACTGTTTCCTTCAAGGATAAACTCCTTTTCCAAGAAGGTAGCATGTCTGGAGACAAACACCCGATGATCGGTGTAAAAGTAATACCCTAAAGTCTCTTTAGGATCCCACAAAAACTACATTTTTACGGATCGAGATTCCAACTTATCTGGGTCAACTTTCTTGACATAAGCTGGACATCCCCAAATCTTAACGTGTTAAGACTCGGTTTCCTTTCTTTCCATATCTCATATGGAATTTGAGGAACAGATTTGGAAGGCACATTATTCAGTAAATATGGTGAGGTTTCCAATGCATAACCCATAGGAATACTGGAAGATTCGCATAGCTCATCATGGACCGAACCATGTCTAACAAAAGTTCGTTTTCTCCTTTCAGATACCAATCTGGAGGAGTCCACTGGGAGACTATACCCTTTTCTTTGAGATAATCCAGAAATTCTCCATTCAAGTATTCACCACCTCGATCTGATCGAAGAGTTATAATACCATTTTTGGTTTGTTTCTCCACTTCATACTTATACTCTTTGAACTTTTCAAAGGCATCAGACTTGTGTTTCATCAAACACATATCCGAATCTAGATCTATCATCTATGAAAGTAATGAAGTATGAAATCCACCCATGCTTGCTTAGACATTGGTCCACATACATCTGTGTACCAATCCTTAGCAAATCTGCAGCCTTCTCCATGTCCACTAAATGGAGACTGCAGTGCCACAATGAAGTGAGATCTTCATCATCCCTTTTCTTTTATTAGTTTGTTTAATCTGAAGTAAATTATGTCACATTTATACAGACCATTATTTAAAGTACCACGTCCATAAAGAATATTATCTAAGAATAGAACATTCATTATTCAATAATAAATGAAAATCCAGCCAAGTCTAACATGGAATAGAAATAATATTCCTCACAATCGAGGGAACAAATAACAATTATTTAAAAAATAGTCTTGCCCGTAGGCATGTAAATGAAATGATTCTACATCTTTAGCAGCAACTCTTGCTCCTTTCCATCAGTAGAATCACTCCTCTTCCTCAGAGTCCTACTTCTCCTTAGTCCTGCAACAAATTGCAGATATGAGAACCACAGGCGGTATCTAATACCAAGTAGAAATTTGATTTAATGACATATTCACTTCTATCATGAACATACCTGAATCAGAAGCGGTAGTCTCACTACCCTCCTTCTTCTTCAATTCTGCAAGGTAAACCTTGCAGTTCCTCTTCCAGTGCCCACCTTGTTACAGTGAAAGCAAACAACTTTGCTCTTGGGGTCTTCAGCTTTTGGTGGAACCGGGTTTTCTTCACCTACTTTCTTCTTCTTGGAAGGGTCCTCTTCCTTTTCTTAGGATTGGAACCTTCACCAATTAGAAGAACAGAACTCTTCTTAGGGGAAAAATTCGATTTCGCAGTCTTCAACATGTTGGAGTTCAGCCCAGGCTGACATCCAACTTATTCATGTGAAAGTTCACAACAAACTGCAGAACGAACTCGGAAGCGATTGCAAGACCAAGTCTTGGCTCAGCTCCCCATCCATGGCAAAACCAAGTTGTCCAAGACGTTCAATCAAATTGATCATCTTAAGTACATAGTCATTCACGGATGATCCCTCAGACATCCTACAACTGAACAGCTTCTTCGATATCTCATATCGAGCTGTCCTCTGCCACATCATACAACTCTTGTAGATGCATAAGGATAGTGTGAGCATCCATATGCTCATGTTGCTTCTGTAGCTCAATGTTCATGGAAGCTAGCATGATGCATTGAGCAACATTTGCATCATCTATCCTTACGATACACAAATGTTCATCATATGTGCATCGTTAGCAGGTTCAGTAGACTTAGGTGAGTCAAGCACAATTCCAGCTTCTCCACCCTGAGAACAATTCTCAAGTTTCGAAGCCAGTCAGCAAAATTAGGACCAGTCAACTTGTGAGCATCTAGTATACTCCGGAGTGATAGTGCAGAAGACATAACGAATATAGTAAATCTGTGAATGATCACATAACAACACTTAGCAAATATTCAATTTCATTTTAAAAGCACTATATGAATCGGGTCTTTATTCATAAGTGGCTCCCACTAGTTCATCTAATTTATTCAACCCCCTACGTGAAAAATTAAGCATTCATAATGCTAGTGGGAATAGGGATCCTACATTCCATCACACAACCTCGGCTGTGGCACGAAACCGCCATGTAATGTTCAATAGGCAGACAACTCTTGTCAATTACATCTTATGTTATTCCCTAATCAAACTTTAGTCTCTTGAATACTTGAGTCACGGCTGTGGCACGACAAACTCAATATTCTAAGTCAAGTCTAACCCAACATTCCATACAATTGAATCAGTCTCCAACGGCCCACGGCTGTGGCACCGACCTTTAGATTCTAATTCAATGTACACATCTCTATGTAATAGACAAGTATTTCTTATTTCGAAATCAAAGCCCTCAGCTGTAGCACGAGCCGACAATGATTTAAAAATAAGAACTACTTTCTATCATGTTGGAAGGCTAAGACCGACACAAGCCCGTTGTATCATTGGCCAATTACTAC
This sequence comes from Apium graveolens, assembly GCF_009905375.1. Lineage (NCBI taxonomy): Eukaryota > Viridiplantae > Streptophyta > Magnoliopsida > Apiales > Apiaceae > Apium > Apium graveolens. The sequence goes on from NC_133653.1 coordinate 67,848,164, forward strand.
TTGATATTATTTAATTATAGAGGAATTATATTACATTACACTCATAATCTATTATAAAGAGATTCTTCCTTTTAAATAAAATATTTCAAATCAATAATCGATAATCAGATGATTCCCAGATTGGGTGGAGCATTTTCAAGAGGCGTCACTTAATAACCCTTTCTTACAGATAGAAATCTATTGTTGACAGAATCATCCTTTTCCTCAAAATTAAAATTCATATTTAATTACGTGTTTTTAAACACACAAGAATCTCATGATTGTATTCATAATATATTGTCAAGGCAAGAACGATTCCTATTCTAGATTTTCTAGAGCACGCCTTATATTGATTTAAGTTCACCTAAATCTATCATCGCATGGTAAACACAGGCATATCTCATATATAAAAATAAATAAACAAGTAAGCATGCAAGTAATATCATGTCACACATTGATATAATGATGTATGGATTTATTATAGCATTTAAAAGCAATTTAAACAATTAAAACATGCTTTAAAACACTTTCAGGAATATAAATAGTTCAAAACTTTATATATAAAAATATTTGACCACTCCATTAGATTCGTCTCGGAAAAACGAATCCAACGATATATTGCACGCCCAAACGTACTTACGAAACTCCCAAAAAATCAAATTTAATGTGGACATACGGGCTGTAACGCATGTACGTAATGCGTTACAACACTGTTGAGCCATTTACGCGTGTAACGCATTCCGTAAATGCGCAACAGTGTGTAACGCATTCACGGAATGCGCAACACCCCCCCCCCCCGCCCCGCGTGCGCTGCACGCGCCTGCAGCAGCCGATAGCAGGTTTTCAAAATTTTTTTATTTTTTTTTGTTTCTACTTCCTGCCGTGACTGTTTGCTTCCGGCTGGTTACAATTTAGGAGAGGTAATCCCCTTTCCTTTACTCCCTTATTAACTCTTTATTAATAATATTATTATTTTAATTTTATTATTAATAAATTAATTAACATTTAATTAATAAATTAATAAAAAATCAAAATAATATGATTTCTCAAATCAGGGAGTAGCAGAAAAAATACCAAATCAGCCATGGGTCCTTGTGCAAATTTTAATAATAATTATTCACATGCATAATTATTTTATGAATTTTAATTAAAACAATTTTAAAAAATTCATAACAAATAATCTACACATCACAAAATTATGAAAAAAATATCTAGATGATCTACAACACTTGTAGAACCCAGATCAGTAGTCAAAATCTCATGCAAAAATTATTTCAAATTAATTCATAATTAAATCCAAATAAACTTGCAAAAATCATAATAAATCCATACATGCATTAAAAAATCTGAAATTTTTTACATGAATCTCTATATGCAGAACCTAGCTCTGATGCCAATAAAGGAATTTACGGATGAGCGGAAGCGTGAGATAACAATTATTCCGTAAAAACCATATACCGCACATATAGAAAAACATATAAAAGGAAAAAACTGAGAAATCGAAACCATACCTCGTGAATCGAAGCTTTATAAAATTGGAGTGCTAGCATTTGCTCCTCAGTGTGTGAAGTACTCTACCGGTATCCACTCTAGAACGATCCTCTTCGATGAACCTTTTTATAAAACTAAGCTTTTATAAAAATGGAGTTTTGGGAGAGAGAGAGAGAAGAAGAAGATGGAGGCTACGGTTTTCACAAAACCAAAATTGTGTGTTGTGTCAAATGAGCCATCCATCTCATTCTATTTATAGGACTCTCCTAGGGTTTTATAATATATTTTATATATTTTAACAACCCCCACATTTTATCTTCATAAAATGATTTAATAATAATTAAAACTATTTTAATCATTATTCCTTTTTCTTAACTATTTAGAAAAATAATTCTCTCTCTCATTATTCATCAAAAAAAAATATTCTTTTATGGTATGACCCTGTAGGTTCAATATTATGCCGGTAGTAGAAATAAATAATAATAAACTTTTATTAATTATTTATATGAATATTAAAATTCACTAAATATAATTAACTGATTAATTATATTTATTCTACATCGTGAGTGATGCTTCTCAACATATCACGACTGTCCAGATAATATGAATTCACTGCTTAGAATACCAAGAACCTGTCAGTGAATAGTTACAGTACAATTAATTCCTTCTACCCTCCAATGTCCTGATTAAATACAAGGCATGGATCTTGTGTCAAGCCTATCTAATTTAATCATTTGCTTTCCCACTTACTATACTCAGTTCTATGTAAAATAGAAACTCCTTTCTAATTTCATTCACTCTGGCCAGAGATTCCTGAACTAGCATAAGTGGATCAGCTTAGAACATTCTCTTCCTTCACTGGAAGGGGTAGATCCTTTATTGATCATACACTATCTTCGTGTACAAATTCCTATACCCAGTAGAGCCCTAATAATTGTCCCTGGAGACTAAGAACTAAACCAAAGCATAGTTCAGTGTACACAAGATGACTATGATGACCTCAAGTCTAAGGATACTTGTACAACTATCACTATGTGAACAACTGCTGACACGTGAGTGAACTCCATCAGTTGTTCAGCTGTGTGAGTCATGTTCAGTGAACTTATTCTATAATAAGCACCTACATACTAGCTATAGTGTCACCACACAAATGCCTATGAGAACAGACATCCTCCTGAAGGGAGCAAGCATAGTATGTACCAATCTTTGCGGATTATTAATTACCAGTTAGTAATCCTATGACCGGGAATTATTCAAGTTTAGAGTTATCATCTTTTAGGTCTCACTATTATGATCTCATCATAATCCATAAAAAGCTTTACTCTAAACTATGGTTATCTTATTTAAACACTTAAATAGATAGAGCCCGTAATAAAAAACAAAAAGTCTTTTATTAATATCAATGAAATCAAAACAGATTACATAAAAGTTATTCCTAAATCCTCATACGTGATTGGACTTAGGACATATCTCTTTCACTTCTTAATCGAATCAGTTCCTTGGCATCTTGTCTCCAAGGCATCCCATATCTCCTTTGTATTCTTGCAGTTAATTACCCTATTTGACATTACATTATCAATGGCACTATGCAGCAAGTGTCGTACCTTAGCATCCTTAGCAATTGATGCGATATCTTCAGCAGTGTAATCACTCTTCTCCTTTGGTACAGATTTTGCTGCTTCACTTGCAACTGCAACATCGAGTTTGGTTTGCTTGTGAGGTCCTTCATTGATTCTGTCAAGATATTCTGGATCTGTAGCTTCCAGAAACATAGTCATCCTCACCTTCCATATGGGATATTCAGATGGTTTCAGTATAGGAACTCTAATAGCCTCATATCGACTATGGATTTGAGTCTTTGGAGGTTCTTCAGTTTTGGTGGGCTTGGTTGGAGTTTCTGCTTCAGACATGATTGTTTTTAGATCTTAAACTGTTTGTGTGTTAATAGATAGGCTCTGATACCACTTGTTAGGTCACACACACTGTAGAAGGGGGGTTTAATACAGTGTATAGCATAATCAAATCGAATTCAAAGAACACAAGTAACATAAAACAAACTTTATTAAACTCTGTTACAATGTAGAATTGTCCTCTCTCAGTGATGAACAAAATATCACGAGAGCTGCTAGGGTTACAATGGATATTATTCTCGATAATAATAACACTTATAGTGTAAACCCTATATCTGTGTTTATATACTACACAGTTACAAGATAATCACTAATTGATATGGAATATAATTCTGCTTCCTAAAATATATCAATCAGATATCTTTTCTTCCAAGTATTCTATTCTTCATAGAATTCCTTCTTCATGCATATCTCTTCTTGCATTTATCTTGATCTTCTTTCCTTTCAATCAACCGCCTTCCTTATCTGAAAGTCTCCTTAAGTCCTGATATTATCTCCTGATAAATATCTCCTGATAACTTAAGTTCTGACAACCTAAGTTCTGACTTCAGTATAAGTGCTGATTTCCAGTTAAGTACTTATTGTCCTGTTTAAGTAAGATCTGAAAACTAAACACAAATCATATTAGACATGACATTATCAAATATATCTAACACTCATGTAAAAGTACTTGAGGGACTGGACGGCAGGGCAGTGTTTCACATGTTAAGGAAGTTTAGTCAAATCAAATTCACAAGGAGTACATAAGATGTATCCAAGGATCAAACCTATCTATTCTGAAGCAGAGACTCTTACAGATTCAGTTCAAGAGGTGATTACAAGACTGAGATTGGGACAAATACAAGATTTGATGGCTACAAGTATGACAAGCAATATGTGTCAAGTAACTATCAGGGGTTTTGCTACAACAGAACAAGAAGCTTGACAAACATGGATGAATAGGGATTCAGTTGAAGAGTTGAGATAAAGGTGGAATGTTTTCTTAGGGAAGCAGCCAGACAAAACTTATAGTGCACGGGAAAGAGTTGGGATGGATCAGATGACGAGAATAATGAATATCTTACTTTCATAGCAATATCTGAAGATGGTCCAACTCACATATCTCAGGTTTCAAATTCTTGAACCACTGCAATACTTTACTCTCAATATTCAATGCATGATAAGATCATATTGTTTAAATGTTTAACACTCGCACAAGCATGATAGTGTCACACATAGATAATGCTGAACTAGTTCACTAGATTATTTTTCTGGTAACTAGGACTGATGTTTAACTTGTGTATGTACATTAAATGATTTTAAATAATTGTTTGAATATTTGTTGAACATTATTAATTGCTTCAGTGAGGTATATGTTTTTCCAGCATATAAGACCTTTGTTTATGCGTACTCTCTGTATCCTATTATAATGTGATTTATTCATTTGATCTGAATTGTTTGTTTAGATGTTTTGGTTTATATTTGGATTGAGATAGCTATATGAGATTCATCAACAGGATTGGACTAGATAGAATTAGTGATTTACTTGTTAATTCTGTTTGTTCCATAACATGCCTGTCTTGCTTAATTCTTATGCGTAATGTTTCTGAATGAATGCCATATATTCTTAATACAATGCTTGCCTATTTTAATGCCATGAATGCATCTCTTAGTACTTGCATTAATTGTAGAAAAAGCATGTTTAGAATTACAACAGGGCAAAGACTGCTAGTCCTCCTTATGTAAGGTTGGAACCATTTTCCCCTAGCCTAGAGATAAATCTGTCAAGGGTATTAAAATGGAGAAAATGGTCAGTCAAAGATAAGAATTAGCATGATAAGGTTGCAGCTGTTGTTACCTCTGCTTATAGTAAAATATCTAATCCAACTGGACCTAAACTGATAAGTTGGGTACCAAGAACTGTTAATCCATTTGTGAATGCAGGACATAACAGGTTAATTGATTCATATGTATTCTTGATAATTCATACTCAAGGCATATGATCAAAGAAAGAGCCTCACAATCAAATGTGATCAACAAAATCTATTCCGTCAATGATCTTTGGAGATGACAGCAAAGGTTTTTCATTACGGGACAAGCTATGCAGAAAAGGGATGTCATCATGGACTCAATAATTGCTATCACTGGTAACAACTAATTATTGGAGTCATTGATAACAATTGAAGCAACTTCCTTGCTGGAGAATCAAGGCACAAATCCTCTTATCAGACAGTTATGCATCAAAGGATAAAATGTCAATTCAATAAAGGATTAGTGTCTCATCTGAAGCAGGAAGGTTGGGAAGCTTGCTCTTCTTAGAGTAAGGAAAGGATATGCTCTTGGCTAGACTATCAGGAAAGATGAAGTCAATGGTTTCTACTGTAAAGCTTCATCTGACAAAAGTTTGGCTATGGCATTAGAACCTCTCACCCTTGAACATCAACTTAAGGAACTCTTTTGTGAAAAGTTGTTAGTGAGAGGACTGCCTTATCTGGAATTCAGAAGATGATAAATGTGAGGCATGTCAGAAAGAGGAGTCAACGATAACATCACATTAAAGTAAAGTTATACCTTAGTGATGGTGGTTGTCTACTCTTATTAAACAAAGTTGTTGTTCGTGCATTCTCAAGACAAGACATCGCAGATGGTGATTGATCATATCAGAAGGTCAAGCTGGAAGCAACTGTAAAAGAAATGATCTTGTGGTCAGATAATGGGACTGAATTCAAGAAATAGTTCTGATTGATATCTGTAACATCAAGAATATTTTGAGACATATTCAGCACTGGGAGCTCCGTGTCAGAATGGAGTGGTACAAGGGAAGAACCAGAACTTGATTAAAGCTACAAAGGAAATATCAAACTAATCAAGACTTTCTAAATTCCAAAGGGCTGGAGCAGTCAAAACAGTTTGCAACAAGTAAGATCAAGCCTTGATCGGGATGTATACATAAAGACCACTAATGAGTTAATGGCCAACATAAGCGAACACTGAATAACCTGAAAGTGTTTGGAGAGAATATTCTACAGAAGCAAATAATGAAATGTTTTCAGTTGTTTGAAGATCTTGGCATTTGCAGCTAAGACTTGTAAGGATATTCTTCATGGCTACTCAGTGGAGTCTACAACCTACAGGGCATTTATGGTTGATCAACAGAAGGTGATTAAACGTCTAAGTGCACAGTTCAACAACTCAATGCTCCAAGCTGTTACAGGAGAAAATATTGGTATTGATGATTCATATCCAAGCAGTGGAATGGTAGTGTAATACACAACTTATTATTTCAATGAAGCCAATCAGCAAGGGTAAGGATTTTTAGGAAATCCCAGCAACAACTTAGGGGGAGCAATAAAAGGATCAACTAGTCAGACACAACATCATATTGAAAATTCAGAGGATACAACAAGAACATATCTGCTGAGACAAAGGGTTTGATGTTAAGTCTATTCCCAGAGTCTAGTTCTTAAAGTGGTCCAGATGGTGGAGTAATGATTAGCAGGGCTACTGAGTGCGAATGATTATTTCTCTAGTTTTCTATCTGAAGAAGAAACTAAGAAAGTTACAGAAGCTGTGATAGATCCAGATTGATTGGGTGATTGCAAAGAAAAATGAGCTCAATCAGTCAGCAAGCAGATTAAAGGGAAGCTGGTATCCAAACCAAATGACAATACTGTAATTGGTACAAGGATAACCAGAAGTCAAACTGGATGATAATGGCATTGTTACGAGGGACAAGGTCAAACTGGATACTAGGTTATTATCAGGAAGCAATATCTAATAGATAGCACCAGTGACGAGACTTGAGGATATTGTGACATATTAGGCACCTGATGCATATTACACTTGGAATTGGACTCTAGTAGATGTGTACAAGTGCACTCCTGGTTGGTGAGTCAAAAGAGGAAGTCAATGCAAAATAGTTCATGGACTTTGCAGTAGCAGATTAATTGAACTCTGTATATCTCTTCTTCATAAGCTCACTTCAGGTTGGTATGAACTAGTATACTACTCAAGCAATCATCAAGGACATGGTATGGCACTCTAACTGAAGTTACAATTTAATGTGAACTAGTAGAGTCGTCATATTAATATCTCTCTTATCACTAGACACAAACATATTGGTTTATGTGTGCAATGATATAATGATAATGTTATATGTTGGTCTACTAACAAAGACTTGTGCAAGATTATTTGCTAAGTTATTGTAGAGTAGGTATGGAGGATCATGTTGGAAAGGTTACAACTCTTTTTGGAATTACTTCAAGCAAGCCATTAGGATAATTCTTGTTAGTCCCTTAATAATTCAACAAAAATTACAGAAGGGGGGTTGAATGGAATTCTTGAAACTTTTTCTTGAAATAAAATTGTTCTAACTTAAATATATATATGAGTGTGAATTGATCTGCAGAGTGCAGAATAATAACTTCAAAAGAATCAAAACACAAGTAATTAAAACACAAGTCTTTAAAAACTTTCTGGTGGATTTGAAAGTATCCACCAGAGATATATAATATATATTGAGAGAACTCTATATAGCAAAATGCTCACAGCTGCTCACAGTTCATGCTCATCCACGAACTCCATCAACCAGTAGGGCCTTAGATGCACTCTTCTCCCTGTGTAAGGGATAATTAGAGTCTTTGGGAATGCATCTTTAGCTCTAAAACTCCTCAGTTCTTCAATCTTCTTTAGAACCAATCTTCTTGCAGTTACATTGAACCCAAAATTCTTCTTGAAAGATGAATAAACCTTAATCAGTACAGCTTGGCTTTCTTGAAGGATTCTGTGAAGTGGCCATTGAATCTCCTTTCCCCCTGAACTTGAAAAATAGCCTTTCAGGTAGGTTTTTGTATGCATCAATTCCTCTCACTTCTTCTAGTTCATCTAGATAGAGATTTAGATCAGAGAATTCCTTGATGTCACACAAGTACATGTAATCTCCCTTATTGACTTTAGATTGAGCTTTGACTAGAGATTTGGATTTGAGAGGTGACAGCTTCACTTTCTTGACTGCTCTTGACTTTGTTCTCTTTGGCTTGCTAAGGATTGGAAAATTGAAGTCAGGAATTGGTAGGCTTTCCCAATCTATTGGTTCATCCTAAGGCACAATAGGTTCACCATGAATGTTTCTGTAAGGATCCACCACCTTGATGTCTTCAAATACCACGGTGGGTTTTGATGCTTGAGTTGTAGTTGAAGTGGATTCCTTAGAAAATTGATCCTTCAATTCCTTATCAACAAAATCCAGTTTCCTTTTGGTTCTTTTGGCCAATTCCTTGTGTCTTGGAGATTTCTTCTGTTCCGATTGAACTTGCTTATGTGGATCTTGAGATTCAGTGATTCCAGATGGCTGAGAAGGAATCTGTTGTGTTGGTTTCAGAGCTTGTAGCTTGGCCAAGATAGCAGCTTGCTCTTTCTTTTTCTTAGCCTTTTTGGCATCTAGAATAGCTTGCTTCTTTTCCTGCTTCAATCTTGCCTTTTCTTCTCTCTTTGCTTGAGCAAATTGAGGATGTCCAGCCACCACAGATTTCTTTCCCATTCCTGAAAACTTTAGCAATTCTTCTCTTTAAAGCTGAATTAGCTGGATCCTTGTAGAAGGCAATTGACCTTAACAGAAGTTTCTTCTCATCGGGTTTAGGTGTCTCATATACTGTATCCAAAGGGTTCTTTAATGATGATTTTGGATAGTTCACCCTTGGCTTCAGAATAATTTTAGCTTTTAGAGATTTGATGCAGGATGGCTGTCCTCTTTCCAGAAAGTTCATGCTCATTTCATTCACAGAGATCTGTTTGACTTAAGAGTGATGAATGCCTGACTTTACTGGCTCCTTTACTAGCCCAAACTTCCTTTGTATGTCCTCGTCCATTTTCTCCCAGTTGATTGGCTTCAACTGCTCCTTTTCAGCTTCTCTTAAATTAGCTGTTGCTGCATTGATGAGATCTATACTATTTGTTACTGGTGGCTTGGTGAAAGTAATTGTGGGCACAAGTACTTTACTGATTTGAATTTGAAGCTTCTCCCCCTTACTTGGTCCTTTCTCCCCCTTTTTGTTATCATCAAGTTGAGTAGAGGAGGAGGTTTGAGCAGCCACCAATTTCTGAAGTAAATCTGTCTGTTGGGCTTGATGAAGATGAATGGCTGTTAGAGATGCTTCCATAGCTGACATTCTTATATCCAAAGCATCTATCTTTGTTGCAATATCAGAATTTTCCTTAGTTGCCTCTTGATGTCAAGCATTCTGGCTTCTAGAAGCTTAGAATCCATTTTGTCTGAAATGGCCTTCTTCATCTCATAATATCACCCTTGATGGTGTTAACATCTCAAACATGTTGAAAGCCTTGAATCTGTTGCAGTTGCAGAGAAGCAAGATGTACTTGAAGGGGCTTCTTGGTGTTGGCATATGTAGAGGTTTGAAGAGCAGTATTTGTCTGATTGATTCTTTGAATCAGAGTTGTCTTGAAGTAGTGCTCATCACAGTGCTTTGAAAATGCTCATGATGGCATTCCTAATCTTGAACTTGAACCTACTTCTCCCCCTATGTCCAATGCCTCTTCTTTACTGTCTCCACCTTCATCACCAAAGAAATCTGCTGAACCACCAGTCTCATAATCCATATCACCAGCTGTAGAAGGTAAAGTTGTGATGGCATCCTTAGCTCTTAGCATTGACTGAGTGGTATGCACTAGATTGAGCATCCTTTCTGTATTGTCATGCCATGTTCAGCTAGAAGTTGATAAGCTGGAACAGGGTGAGTAAATGCCTCAGCATCAAGGGAGGTGGAATCTATAACAGCTTAAGGTTGCTGAGATAGTCCCTCCCTGTCATCCTGGACATTCATTAACTCACTAGCAATGACATCCATCCTTATAGCTCTTGTACCTGCATTTCTCTCGTGTTCTCTCTTTTTTGCATCAGGGTCTCACCCTGGCTCCCCACCCTCACACCCTCACCTTCACCATCTAAGGTGGGACTCCTCTCACTTTCTTTTGCCAATCCTGAAGAAATGGATTGCATATTTTCACTCTTTTGCACTCCTTTTTCCTGGGAGCAACCCAGACTCTCACTCATAGCACTCTCTTCCCTCAATCCTAAGAGTAACTGTACAACCACTAATTCTTCTGCACTAGAAATAAATGAAGTTTAAAGCTGTGCAGAGACACTCGACGTGAGTAATATCCATCGGGTTAGTGGTTTTGTTATCCGACGGATAACTGCTATTAAGCTTACCCGTCGGGATACAATCACGACTCGACGGATGAGCAATATCCTTCGAGAGAGTAGAAGTGAATGAACTTGGAATGGAAACTATTATGGACTCTGTGGTGATTGATGATATTTTGGGCACAGATGATTCAACAGTTCCTGAAAGAATTGGAAAGTGAGCCAACAAATCATCTAAAAGATGATGCTCACTTGCATTAGATTTTGGCTTCCCCAATAAAGTTAAAGAAGGGGAATCAGGAATTGATGTGTTGATCATATCCACATCCAGAGAGTTTGTGGGAGAATTTAGAGTGTGAGGTACTTCTATTACTAGAGATTTTGGCTGTGACTCCACATTTATTGGAGCTACATCAAGCTAAATTTGAGACGGTGCAGTGACTGTGTCTTTAGGACCAGTTTGCACAGTGTGTGTACCCTGTGCATCCCCAAGGGTATTGGATTTCTTCTTTCTGGCATAAGTTTGGGGTGAGCTTGTGTCCCTTACCCTCTTGGCCTGTGCTCTTGGTTGAGAGCTTTGTTCAATAGTTACATCCTTTTGGGAGGATGCAACTAAAAGGGAGCTTTTATCCTTTTTAAGCACTGTAGTTTGTTGGGAAACTGCAGTGTGGCTAGGCTGGGAACCACTCAACTCTCCATCCTTATCCTTAGGGTTTCTTTATGTTCACCCTTTCCCTCACCTACCTTGCCCACCTTCACACTCCCCTCTTTGGTTTTAGTGGATATTGCAACTGGCATCTTTTGAGAGATACCATAGGGGCTTTCTTTGATTTGGATTTTGAAATTGTTGTTGGTTTGGTAGCTTTGGTAGGCAACTGTTGGGTCATTGACACAGTTGCCATAGCTACACTAGAACTCAAAGAAACTAGTGATGTTGGAATAGTAGAGACAGATGAACTTACGTCACTTACCTGAGGTGCATCAATTACAGGGAAATAGAAAAGTGGCACTTCTCTGTGATGATTTTCCCTGTTCAAATCTGCAATAATTCTTCTCTCTTGAACCCAACAATCTAATTTGTTGTTAGGGTTCTCAAGCACAATTCCCTCAGAGAGGTGGTTAGCTAACATCATAAAGAATCTAGCATAGTAAACATTTTTGCCTCTCTTATTTAGCTCTCCTAATTTAAAACCCAACTCAAACAGAACAAGGTCACTAAAATTAAAGTACTTATCTGTAACTAACATGTAGAGCATGTTAAGCATGGAAATATTAACAGAGTCAAAATTATTGATTTTCCCATAAAAGACCTTGGTCACTATATCACACATGAAACTGTATTCCTTCCTAAGACCCAATCTCCTAATGTCACTCAACTTAGAGGTAGAAAGAGCATAGTTCATGGAATTAAGCATATTAACTATATCAGTGTCTGTGTGTGGTGAGGTCACATTATTGTCAGGAATTTTTAAATATGCTTTTATAACATCACTATTAATACAGAATTCCTTACCTTTAATAGTGAGTGTGATGGTCTTATCTGTTGAGTTGTATGTAGTCGTGGTCCACATTTCTTCAACAACTTCACAAAAGATAGTAGGTGATTCCAACATGGCATAGCTAAGCTTGCAGTTCTTCACAAAATCCATCATTTTGTGGTAGTCACCAGATTGCTGAATCCCTTTGTTTACTAAAGCCGTGAAGTTGTTCTTCTCATAAATGAACCCAGTTTGAGACATAATCTTGACAACAGGCGCCATTGTTAAAGAATAAGAGCTTGCAGAGAGAGAGTAAGTGCTTTGAAGGAGAAAGAAATTGAAGTAGATGATTTAAGAATGATAAAAGAAAAGTAATGGAAATGAATTTACCTTTTATATCTATCAAAATAACTGTCAAAAATAATAAAGTAAAATAAAGTAACCAATGAAAATTGCCCAAAATAGCCGTTTAAAGATAAACTGTAAAAATTCCACCCATTATCCGTCGTGTTATGCTTACAAACTGTAAGTATACTCGATAGATAATGTTCAAGAAATCAACGGCCAAGATTAAGACAATTCGACGGATGAGGATAAACTGTTATCCGTCGAGTTATAAAAATTCCAGAAAATAATTGATTTGTATTAGCAAAGTATTCCGACGGATGATCAAATCGATGGATAACGATCATCCGAGATGTAATTTTGACTTAGCCAAATT